>NW_026131947.1:0-33115 GCF_903995435.1 Acomys russatus
CACACACACACAGAGAGAGAGAGAGAGAGAAGAGAGAGGAGAGAGAGAGGAGAGAGAGAGAGAGATAATGATGATGATAGGAGGAGAAGAAGAGAAGAAAAGGAAGATGAAGAAGGAGAAGAAGAAGAAGAAGAAGAAAGAAAAGAAGAAGAAGAGAGAAGAAGAGAAGAATAAGAAGAAGAAGAAGAAGAAAAAAGAAGAAGAAGAAGAAAGAAGCCACCCTATCTTGAACATACTTTTAGTTTTCTCAGTGATTTCAAGATCCCATTTGTTACATTTTGTGCTCAAGGATCAACTCAGCTGTGAAAACTAACTAGGTCTTGCTGCTAGTATGTTTTCCCCAAGTCACACGTGCCTAGTAAAGTTAAATAAAGTTAGCGAAGATTAGAAACGCACCGCCCCTGCACCCCCACCCCCACCTCCGTCCGGCCTGCAACTCTCAACGATCATGCACATGCAGACAGCAGGTGGACCACTGGTATCATTGCAACAGTTCTGATGGAAAACACTGAATTACAGAACAGCAGACAAGCAAGTTAGCAACCCAGGATAAAATGCAAAGAAGCCATAGGGTTGAGGAAGGCATGTGACAAAGTAAAGATAAAGAGGTGGATTAGAGGCATCACATCAGTGCAGTTGCATATGTGTCAAACCAAACATATGGACACTTTCACTGGCCACTTGGCAAGTTTTTTTCTTCAGACTTGGAGGGTGTAACTAGACAGGAAAACGTATATCTCTCTTTTCTCACTCAACCATCTTTCCTCTCCCTCCTCCCCTTCCTCCCTTTCCTTCTCTTTCTCTCCCTTCCCTCTCTCAAGTAAATTTCTCTCGCTTCTCTCTCTCTCTCTCGTCCTCTCTCTCTCTCCGACACCTCTCCTCGCTAATCTCTCTCGCGCCTCTCTCTGACCTCATCTCTCTGTGTGTGTGCATATGCACGCATACATGCACAGTGCACACCTGAGAATTTTCCATATACACACAAAATTTGGTAAAAAAAAAAAAAATCCCCAATGGAACTACGTTTGCTCTTTTCTACAACGGGGTGCTATGCTCCACAACATTTATCTTTGGCCTAAGTTCACAAAGGGGAAGAGTAGCACCTTGACGTGCTAAATGATGATGCTTTGTGTGAGCATACAGTGGTTCATTAAAGAATGGGGAGATCATCATCCATGTACTGCCTACTGGTTTCTCTCACTGAAGAGATGACACTATGCTTGGGACCAAAGAGGACCAACAGCAGTTCAAAGCCTTCTCCAGAAACTGAAGGACTGGGCTTGGTAGTCTCACTACTTCCTGCCTACGCACACTTATTCTCTGTTAGAGTCTCTTCATTTTCAAAGCTTATATTAGATAATGTTGAAGAATTCTGCTGCATACAATTTCTAACCAAAGATATACCTAATGATACCATCATTATCCTTTTCCCCAGTACCTAGAAAGTTGTTTATTTACTGATTGTTTTGTCTGAGAGTAGGTGTCACTCTGTGGCCCAGTTTGGACTCCAACTTGTGGCACTCTTCCTGTCTTAGCATTCTGAGTACTGAGAAGACAAGCAGGTGCCTCTGTGATGAGCTCTCCCATTCTCTGCTACTCTTCGCTATTTCAGACTGCTATGTACACTTTACCTTATGTAAGAGTAACTGAAGCACAAAACCTCAAAACTATGGGAAAATGCCACCAACTTTCCTCATCTCCAACAGGATGTTTCTACAGAGGACAAGTTATTAATATTCACAGTGTATATTGTCCAATAACAAGAGTCACTGACTATGATACTGTGAGAGAATATTGAAATGAAAGAGAAACATTCAAAGCTTTCTTGGAGATGGCATGAGATTGATTTTCAAGATCTAAGAAATGGAAAAAAACAAGCCATGGGGCCTTGAATGTTGAAAGACCCCATAGACAAAACAGCTTGTGTTCCTGGACACCGTACAACCAGATTTGGAACATTGTAAGAGCACTGCAGTCTAACCCACAGTATGTAATCACATATTACATACATTGTCAAGCCTGGGCAATTCTACCAGTCTGTTAAGAAAAATAAAAACATAAAAAAAACTCAAATTTTCATTTGCAAGACAAGCTTTCAAAATAGTTATTTGCTCCCATTTGCGTAGATCCCAGGAGAGAAGTGTCATTCCCAAGATGCACTGGGAGGCAGATAAAATGTATTTTCTAGAGAAGCTTAAAAAAAAAATAAAAGCATGAATGTATGCTGCATTAATAAGATTAGCTACAGGAAACTTCCAGAATTTTACCATACCTCATTCCAATAGTATAGATGTCCATTCAATCAATATTATCCAAATCTTGCCTAATATTACACATCAGAAGTCATGTGTATGATTCTACCAAAGAAACTGTGCAAACAAAATTCAGTCTCCATAAACTATCAAACTATATAGAAACTACAATATCTTAAAAACTCAATACATCAGGTTATCTCTTATACCTGGAAATGACAGGAAGCATCTTCATTGCATGCTACATTTTGAAAACGAGTACAAAAAAAAATTGGCAATCACGCACAGGCTTCTAGTTTCCAGAGCTCTCAGATGGTACTGAAGATGACACAGCACATGCTATTTCTGAATGATGCAGTGCCTCTGAGTAGTTCCAGTAAACAAGGAAATCCATGGCACACAACAGAGGCTTGAGATGCTAAGAAGATAACAGATAGAGCACACGTGGGACCACAAGGGCCATGAACTATGGAAACACATCCAGCCTCATCTCATCTCTAGAAAGGGCGGTAAGTGGGATCAGAATCAGTAGGACCTGCTCCAAACACCAGCATATCACTAAGAGCTGTGGTGCACCATGACTCCAGGACTCCGTCATAGAGACAAGGACATCTTTTGTCAACTTGCTGTAAAGGACTGGACGAAGGAAGGACAGAAGCCACCATGTGGCTCATAAGAGAAACAAAGAATTCCTGTTCTCCATGGACCCATATTGTATTTGCTATCTATGTGATATGTACGTTCATGATATATACACTTGGCTTTATTGTGATATATAATGTTTCAATGATAAAAGCATAAAATAAATACAAATGTATGTATTTACATATGAAAAGAAAAAAATTTTGCTCTTTGTCACATTTTCTTCAGATTTCACCAATCTTCCTTTCTACCATACCCCTTCCCTTCATCCCTTTTTTCTTTTCCACTCTTTTTTCTCCTCCTTCTTTCTTTTCAAATTTCAATCTCAGCATTGAATTCTCATTTTGATTTCATTGCTTTCACTAGTAATATTTTGACCCTATAAAAAAACGTAAGGAACTTCCTATATGGGAATACATTCATTTCCAGTTTTCACCTACATAACTCATGGAAGATACCCCTTCCTAAACACCAGGAATGTGTGGGAATTGCACCCTCTTCCACATTCCCTCCTCACAAGCCTTTTGTTGACATCAGCTCTCAACACCTCAGAATAACATCAGAGGGACTCAAGCCAATCTGTGCCTAAGCTAGCTCCTTACTCTCCTTTACCCTCAGGAAGAAGAACCCCCATCTGCTAGGAGAAAATATTTGCAGCCAACCATGACAAAAGTGGAATCCTTGCTTCTAACAGCTGTGAATAAAAACTCCTGTGACTGAAATTATCTACACTGCGCTTCCAAACAGATGTGAGTGTGTAGGTGTGGGTGTGTGCACACGCACGCGTGCGTGCACGCATGCAAAATCTCACTCGAGCTCTTTATTTCTGAACCTTGTGCAAACCAGGCACAGAGGACTCACAGAGGCGGCCATCCCCTTGCTGTGACGGTACTCACGCTTGGTCTTCATGTCCCCTGAAGCACTGTAGACTTCCAAATCTAAACAATACGATAAAGGTTCTGACTTCCCCTCCTCCTGTTCCTGGGAGGGAGACTCTGAAACTTGCCAATCACTCACTGGAAACTGTGACTAAACAGATGGGTTTTGACACCTGTGGTTTGATTTTAAATGCAAACATGTCAATTTAGCTCCAGCACAGGTTCTTCGCTCTCCAAATCTTTTTTGAGGCTGTTTAGTGTTTTTATTTAAAAGTTCTGTTCTCTGAGTTGGGTTGTTCTTGCATACCAACGAAAGCAATAGAGCTTATGACTGTATCTATACAGTTGCTATATCTAAACCTCATATTCCTTAAAGGAACTTAAATCATCACTAAACATTCCACAAAAAACTCACATGCAAAGAGACACTGGCAATAAGTTGTAGGTGAATCTGTGGTGTTGTTTAGGTGTTGTGTGTGGTGTGTATGTGTGTGAAGGGCAGAAGGACACATGTGAGTATACTGTCTAAGCACTTGTTAGATTTCTACAGTCGGAATCAAGCAAAATCCACGTCCTATTGCCACCACTCTGTTTCTCAAGCCCTCTCACAACTTGTTCCACGCTTGCCTTCACAGGCAAAGGGCTATTCCTTGCTCTTAAGAGACCAAGGCCAAGGACAATTTGAACTTCAAACAATAGATTATCTAGCTAGAAAGATGAAGTGTACACAAAGGAAATCACTTGAGAATATTTTAAGCAAAATGTCAAAATACATACAACAATGGACTGCAGATAATTACTCAATTATCGAGAGAGAATATTTGCTTTTATTCCACCATGGACTTGTGTTGTTTTGAGCTCGTTATGTCCACATACCACATTAATTTGTAAAGCAGGTATCAAGGTTTGTTTTCTTTTGTAACAATACATTATTATTTTTTTAACATTTTAAAGTATTGTGTTGAGTTTAAAAATGGAGTAATTAAAATCGACTCAACTTCAGTGCTCTGTTTTCAGCCCCAAGATGCATGACCTCTGTTGAAGCCTATCAACACAGAGACAAAAGCTGTTATCTAAGCATAATTAATCAAATGGAAAAGAACCCCTTCTTTCATAAATTATAATTATCTACAAAAAAATCTTTAGTGCATTCTAGATTCTGCGAGCATCCATACAGTGGAAATAGCATGCCCTTTATTGTTCATCCCACTTTTCAGATATCATCTTCCTAGATGAAAGGTGCTTAAGTCTGAGAAAGATGCCCCTGTTCAGTTTGTTTTATAAGGAGTATACATCCTTCCCTGACTCCAGAGTTAGTTTGACTTCTATCTTTATCACAGTGGGTTAGAATGATGTGTCCTCCTGTCTTTGTATGTTAGATAACAGTAGGCAAAGGCTGCATGGAAGGCTACTGGGAAGATGCTTAAGAACTGGCTGGGTCAGTCTCTTACATGTGTCCTGGCTCTTACCAGTTATTGAATGAGTAATTGCAAAGTCTAAAGAGCAGAAATAGCTCACTGTATATCAGAGCAGACAGCTGATCTCTCAACAGAATTGGAAGGGCACTAAGAAGATGAGCTAGTCCCTTCATCCGGCTGTGAGAATACCATCTGAGAGCCTTACCTTGGGTTTATGAATACTTGATGTTCAGGTAACAAATGCTAATTCTTCTTCTTGGTGTTGAAAATCAAAACCAGGCCTCACACAGTGTATCACCAAGTTCTATTCATGGATGATTTTTAAAAAACAAGTTTTATCTTTGTAAAATATACTAAGTAACATGGAGGATTCCAGAGAAAGTTTTGAATCCCACTAAGCTAAGAAGTGGGAATAAAATAAACATCAGCAGTGGAGGAAGAGGGGAAACTGGGTGAGAGAGGAGGGATGGAGAGGGCAATGGAAGAGGGGTCAGGTGTTGGGAGAGCAGATATGGTGGTGGGTGAAAGGGCTGGGAGAGAGAAAGGAAGTTGGTGTTGGGGCATCTCAGGGACAAACTAGACACCTGGAATAGGGGAGGTTTCTGTGAAGATATGGGGGTGATCCTAGCTGAGACTCTTAGCACCGGGGTATACTGAGACTAAAGTGGCCACATCCTGTAGCCAGACAGGACTTCCAGTGGAGGGAGGGAGACACCAACCCACCCCACAAAACTCTCAACCCAAAAGTTTTCCTGCCTACGAGAGGTGCAGGGATAAAAAAATGGAACAGAGATCAACAGAATGGCCAACCAATGAATGCCCCACCTTGAAACCCACCCCATGGGAGAGACTATTCTTGCAGACAGGAGCCTAGCATAACTGTCACCCGAGAGGCTTCACGCAGTAGATAATGGAAACAGATTCAGAGACCCAGAACCAAATATTATGCAGAGTTTAGAGAGTCTTGTGGAAGAGTTGGGGGGGGGGGTTGAGGGAGCTGGAGCAGTCAAAGACACCACAAGGAGACCTATTGAGTAAACTAACCTGGGTCCATGGGGGCTCATAGAGACTGAACCACCAACCAGAGCATGTATGGGCTGGTCCTAGACCCCTACACATATGAAGCTGATGGGCTGTTTGATCCTCAAGTGGGTCCCCTAACAATTGGAACAAGGGTTGTTTGTCTCTGACTTGAACTCTGTTGCCTCCCCATGAATCCCATTTCTCTAGCAGGGTTGCCTTGTCTTGCACTTAGTCCTGATACAACTTCATGTGCCAGGGTAGGTTGGTACCCCAGGCAGTAGGAGATGGGGGTGGGAGGGTGGGACCGGAAGGAGAGGAAGGAGTGGGGCTGTGATTGGGATTTAAAATGAACAAATACATAAGTTGATGAAAAATGTTAACCAAGTTTTATCTTTGTGAAATGTACATGGCAAAGGATTGCAACCATACCTAAGTGCAGATGCTCCCTGATTTATGAGAAAGCTGTGTACCACAGAAATCCATTCTTAAGTTCAAAGTACTGCAGACAGCATAACCGACTAAGCATTACAGGCCATTAACAGCACAGTCCGCTGAACAACAGCAGTTTTTTTTCTGGGAGCCAAGCTTACTAATATTCCTGGCATCACAAGACCTGAACTCATACTGCAGATTCCCCCAGTCTGGGAAAGCTCAGAATTCCAAGTTCCAAGTGTAGTTTCTACCAAGCGCATACAGCTTTTGTGGTGTCCTAAAGCCAATCCCCTGCCAGTTAGGGGGCAAATGGACTGTGCAGCCTCGAGGTGCATTCCCAATAGATTGGACATCCTCATCAGAGCTATAGCCACGTGAGCCACACGAGTCATTAAATGGTAGCGTTTCAACTCCCATCAAATGACTCCGGAAGACCTGAAGCCAATGCAGATGGCAGTAAAGGAAGAACATGGAGGCCAACGAAGTCATGGCTTTGAATGATGACTCAACAACTTAAGTAAGACTCAGAGGGAGTAAAAACACCATCTGGTGGCAGCGGAAATTGATAATTAGACCAATTTCATTTAACTGAAGAACTTACGAGAACTGGGGAGTAGGCCGGGAGTATGCTCAATTGTATTAGCATCTTATGCAAGTGAGGTTTGTCAGATCTCTTGGGCAGCCCAGGAAATTCAGCAGCATCCTTGTCTTTTTGTTTGTTTTATTTTATTTTGCATGGTGAGTTTCACGAGAGTTGTTTTTCTTTCCTACACACTGATGCTAACATATGGTGAATTGTGTTCTCCTGCCTTCTCACATGGAAACAAGAGTGATTCCCTTCAGAAGAGAATATTAATTAGTGAAGGTGTGTTTGCCATGATGGCAAAGGGGCACCCCAACAGATCCGCTCTGTCCTCTTTTGACCTTACACCTTATTCAGGAATCCGGATCACACAGAGGACTTTGTGAAATATGGCAAGAGAAAAAAGTAGTAGGTCCCACTAGCATTTGTGGCTTAACAGGAAATATTTCAGAAAATGAGCTGGGCTGTCCTACCTTCCAAAACCAAGAACAGCTGTGAACTGACTGAAAAGGTGGCTTATCGATATTCCAACAACCCTTGCTATCTAGATATTGGAGACTAGAAGTAGAGGAAAGGACAGAGATGGTATAACAATAGTGACAATGAGCCTGTAGCTTAGCCTGGAAAAAACATCAGACATCAATGGTCCCAGTCTCTTCCTAGGTCACCAACTTCAGGAGAAAAAACAAAACAACAACAAGATAAAAGACTTTATATACATGTATGCATGTGCATGTGTAGTCATTTGGGTCCATTTGAATGCGCATGTGTGCCTGTGTGCACAGGTGTGTGTGTGTCTGCATACCTGCACACTCTTGTGTGCTGTTGCGCCAACAATGACCTCCAGTATCATCAAGAACACTGGCTTCCTTCTTTTGAGATAGGATGTTTCATTGGTCTGGAGGTCACCAATTAACCTAGACTGATTGGCCAGCAAAACCAGGGACTTCTGTCCTCCACCTGCACTGTGATTACAAGTGTGTGCCACAGCACCCAGCTTTATCACAGGGGACGTGGTCCTCAAAGTCAGGTCTTTATGCACCAGCTGAGATATTTCCCAGACCGACTCTTCTGGAGTTTTAAGATCAAGAGTGTGTGAATGTCATGGTCATACGTTAACTCATCCTAACATAGGATGAAAACAAGAGCTACAGTGGTCAAGGACAGTACAGAAATCTCCTGATCCAGAGGTTGTGTTGATAACAGCAACCTGGGGACCCACAGCACCTGCTACTGAGTTCACAGAGAAGATGTGAGGAAATTGGCATCTGTCTCCTTGGATGTCAGGGTGGACAGTAATATCTGGGACCAGGTTTGATATCTAGAATACATATTGCCACAGGGAAAAATGAAGTGAAATTCACAAAATAACAAAAATTTCCTTCCATTAACCTGACAGCATGGGTTTCTAAAATAAGAATTTAAATTTCAGCAAGGGAATATAATTTTTATATATTTGGCTTTGTGTAATTAATTATACCTTCTATAGGGTCTGTCAAGATGCAGCTCAACGTCCTATAAGGTCTCACAAAATGCAGCTCAATATACTGGAAAAACAGCAAAATGGCCCAATTTAAATCTCTCACTGCTGGGGACACCCAATAAAGCAATACTAAAATTTGTGAGGAGATATTTACCTTCTACTCTCTATTGAATTCTGAAACTTAGTGGCAAGTCTGTAAGTATAGGAGACAGGTTATAGGGATGGGCAGAGAGATGGCAGGGGTACCATATGCATCTAAAAGTAAGCTTCCTATAGCGACTAAGCTGTCCCCAGCCCTCCCTAGAATTAAGGGTGGTTGGCAGGCAGGCAGGCAGGCAGAGGGAGACACATCTAGACAGCTCACACTTACCCCTCCCACCATGGGATTTGGTTTCATCTGCAACATTCGAGAAAGACAAGCCTTTGACCTACTGTCTCTGATAAATTACTAATGCTATTCTAAGATTCCCGATATTCCTTGTCATAATTTCTGTCTCAAAATTCATACTATGTCTTTTCTTTATGACAATCTAAACTGCAATGTGAAATGTGTTGCCCATTTTCTTCATCTATAGTCTAAGTCTTCATGGATAGAATTGTCCTTAACAATAAACTTTCATTTTCTGTTTTAGCTTCCTTTGTAAAAACCCTGAACTCTGGTAACTTTGGACAGAAAATATCTTTTAAGAATGGTGGACACCTAGAGCAGTATTGGGTAAGCTTTCAGTGGCTTCTGTTTATGCAATCCTGTATCACTTTCCCTTGTAACCTGTCACCAAATGTGACATAATTTAACGTGACAGCTCCGATTTTTAAGGATGGCATTTTGCACTTTGCTTTCAAACTCCACAACTCCAGTTTTCCAACAGGAGCTGGCCAACTTCAATGGAGCAGACGGGGAACTGTTAACAGGTTGCCAACTTTAAATTACTGTTGAGTGGCTTAGCAGATCTCTAGAATAATTCCTAACAACTAATTAATCATTTCAAAAACATCCTGGCAAAGTGCACTTTCTGTCCCTACTCACAGAGGCAATTTTACTAGAACTGCTAACACTTGTCATTCTTTGTCCTGTAGTTATATTTTACTGTTTTCAGCATAGTGGGTGTGCATGGTGCATGTGTGTTCGCTTGTGTGTGGCTGACATGCATGTGTGGTATATGTACGTGTATGTTTGTGGTGTATGTGTATGGTGGGTGTATATGTGTTTGTGGTATGTGAATGTGTATGTTTGTGACATGAGTGTATGTATTTGTGTATATACGGTATATGTGTATTATGTGTGTGTGTGTGCTATGTGTGTGTGTGGTGTGTATGTTTTATCATGTGTGTGTGTGAGTGTGTGTGTGTGTGTGATGAGTGGTGTGTTCCACAAGATGACTACTAACAATCCCTAAGAGAGTGTTAGGCCCAATGCCTTGAAACATGTCTACTTCACAGCTATTTTCTCTCTCTGTCATCTGGAGGTTCTTACCTTGTGTTGGAACAGATTGAGAAGCACACCCATGGCAGCACAGCAAAAAATAAACCCCACAAGTTCGTATCTTTGGCAATGTGTGTGCACCCTAAACATTATTTCAGGTTAAGCTATTTCTTGAGGGTGTAAAAGGCAACCGTCAAGAGTGAGGAAGTGAGGAGAGACTACAGAAATAGCAGGAGGTTTGATTTTTTCTTTTTTTTTAGAGAGTTCTCCAAACTTGTGAGAAGAAAACATGTTGACTTTTGTGGCTTGTCGGGGAAATTGGGGGTGGGGGACTAAATTCATATGTATCTGAAAGACTGTTTTTCTAAATAAAAAAATAAAGCCACTTAAAGCTACATTTTTAACTCTCCTGTGAAGCAGCTATCAAATCACACCACCACGGCGTTCAACGTTGCATTTTAATGTTTTAACCATAAAATGAGAAGTGCATAGAGAACGGTACCACTCCTACCCCAACCGTTATGTACTAATTATCTCCAGGCAGATCCCAGACATTATTTAAGACCATGCCATTGGCTAACGTTTCCTGGCTTAAATGCCACAAACTTCTCTAGAGTTGATTTTTCTCAACACAGTATGCTGTGCTCAAGTTCAAGAGTATTTTCTATCCCACCCCTAAATAATAAAGGTTTTAAATAATTAGACTCACTCTGAAAGGTCACCCAAGCTTCTTACAGTGTCTAGCAGAGGTTATCAGTGAGTGTTCCTATGTCCTTAACAGGCATCCCTCTGGAAAACGGATTCCTTCCTGTAAAAGATGAGCCCTGAGGCTGGGGAGTCAGAAGCTGAAGGGCAGCCTTGGCCTCACTGACAGGTAAAGGTTGGCCTGGGGGGGTATGTGCCCCAACCTCAAAGCGAACAAACCATCAAAATGCAGTTAGTTGGCTTCACAGATAACAGAACTGTCAATGTGGACTTCTATTTGTTGTTTGGAAGCAGTATCATTCTGTATCTCAGACAGATCTCAAAGTAGATGTTCTCCTCACTCAGTCTCTTGAGTGCTCGATTCCAAGCACACACAGCAAAGCCTTCCTTCCATCTCTCTTTATATAGCTTTTCTCCATTGATCTCTGCATTTTGTTACAGGATAAATTTTCTCACCTGAAGGTGTGATAGTCATTTCTGAATAGGAAGGCTACTTGTAGAATGAGAGGCTGTCTTTAAGTTTCGTTGTCTGCAAAGCTTTGTCTCACATCCTCTTCCTCTTTTTCCTTTCTGTCAAGGTGATTCTGGGCCCAGAGGGTTTGATGCAAAGGAGAAGGTCCTGGCTGAGGAAGCTGAGCCTGGCCTAAGCTTCTGTATACAGACAGACAGACAGTCAGACAGACAGACAGACAGACAGACACTCATTGGGGAGTGCTTCAGAAAATGTCCATAAATCTGTATACTTGATCCTAATGCTTGTATCCTTACTTCCTGTGGGAACCTAGCAAGTCCACCAGCTCAGGCAGGCTACTCTGACTGGTCACACAGAGGTGTCTTGTTTTCACTGATACAGAGCCAAAGGCACCATTTCATTATAAATGTGAACAATGAGGGCAATACAAGTTACAATCACTTTTGTCAACAGGACACTGTAAGATAAAGGTACCAAACATTTTTCTGCAAACAAGGCAAAAAGATGGGACCAAAGGGGGATGGACAGTCACAGCAGTACCCTACAGAAGCTACATGTAGAAGAGGATTCTAACGCTGATGTTGCCTTACAGGTGAGAAAAAATCAGAGCTCACACTGGCGCTAAATCACAAGTGATGGAAGTTTAGCTGTTTCTTTTTTTGGGTTTTGGTTATGGTTTGTTTGTTTTTTGATGTAACCAATTTTGTAGATGTTGCTTTCTTAGAACTCTTTATTTTCCATGGCCAGGGAGAGAGCTTCAGGGTATAAAGCAGGAGTGCCAGAGCCCATGTAAGTTCAGATGTCTGTACCCCAGTGCTCCTGTGCTGAGATGCATTGTGACACAGAGAAATCTGTAGAAGGTCAAGGTCCAAGCAGACAATAGCAAAGTAATCTTCACTCAGTTAAGGTGGTAAGTACTGATATCCAAATGTATTTCTCTCTCTCTCTCTCTCTCTCTCTCTCTCTCTCTCTCTCTCTCTCTCTCTCTCTTTCACAGACACATTCATAGGCACATGCACACATTCATGGATGCACACATGCACCCAGGAATACACAGAGAGAAAGGAGGGCGGGAGAGAGAGAGAGAGAGAGAGAGAGAGAGAGAGAGAGAGAGAGAGAGAGAGAGAGAGAGAGAGATATTTTCCAGTATATTTTCTTTTCCTCTTTATTTACAAAGAAGCACATTTCCTATGGATATGTGCATACTTAATGTGTTCTATTGGCCTATCATCATGAACTAGAACATCTGAAGTCAAAATTCATTATCTCCTGATTAGTAAAAAATAGAGTTGCAACTATGCTTTTATGATATTCCTCATTTTTTTTTTTCATGCAAAGATTCCCAATCTGCCTACCAATTGAACTGTCCTGGTCATGAAACATTACCTTCTCAGCATGTGGTATGCCCATCAGCAAGAAAGTATCAAGATGCACAGACTAACTTTATTTATTACATTTGCAATGCCTACAAAGCCATTTAGTTAATGGATGAGTCTCATTAGCAGTCCAACCACAATATAAGGAATACAATGATGTGTTTCATGGGTTCATTAAAATAATATTTCAAAGGAGTCATTAGAAAAAAAAGAAGCAGAAGATTCAACAGACAGTAAGTTGTCTGCGAATAAATGAGATGGAACCAACATGTTTTCTAGTAAGTTAGAAACATGTTTACAAATATATTACAGCCATTAAAACAGGAAACAACAACTTAGCAAGTGCTGGGGGGACGATTACTCATGCAATTTACCAAAACAAAACTGTAATACTTTCATACTAACTTTACTGTAGATGCAAATGGCTGCGGGAACAGGAAAATGGGTATTAAGAAGAAAATTTTTGTCCATAGCACCAAGAAAATTCTTGCATTTGTAGTCAAATTTAAAACACTGAATTCTGTGTTCAGATCACCAATTTTTCCCCTATATTTGTTTGTGACATTTACTGAACCTGCTCATCTTTCTAGTTAGTTTGTAACTTGTAACCTCCTAGAAATTGCAAGAAAGTGGCAAAATCAGTCATCCTGAAGAAGCAGAGTACACACCCCCACCGACCAACCACCAACTTACACCCATTACACCCAAGCAGCTCCTATTCATCCCTTGCATCAAAGATACAGCGTCTGTAATCTCTTTCCACACCTGAAGATTGAGCAGCACTTGTCCAGCAATGACGCACAATTAAATGGACAATGGCTGTTACATAGCAAGAAGAGCTTTTAGGATAGACTGTAATTGCTCCTTCACTTTTTAAAAATCTAATATATCCCAAGCAAAACAGCAAACACCCGTGTGTGTCACCTTTCCAACAATGCCGGCAGCTTTTCACATATTACTGGGAGTATAGTTTCTAACCATGGTTACAGAGACTATATTAAAACCAAAGACGTCTTTTTTTCCACACATAAAATAAGAAGCAAAGTAAAATAGAAAGCACTGATGGAAAAGAGAATGTCAGCTTTCTAGCATGTAATTCTTTGGGAGAGCTTAGTTTTCTAGTTCTGAGAAATCCACCTAATGCATGGCTATATACTCAGAAGTTGACCTCAACCAGCATTGGGCTTGGGCACGTCCACACAGATGAGGACCCATATCTCAGGACAACTTACAGCGGGTGTTCTTGCACTGTGCTTTCTGCCTCAGCCTGAGCACTTGGATCAGACATGTGACTGATTGGCTAGTGTCACTCTAGCCAACACAATCCCAAAGAGGCCAGGAAAGCATTGGAATGTCTGTTTGGCTTCTCCTGTCTCCCTGACCAGCATGGGAGCATGCCTGGGCCAGATTGCTGCAGGATGGGAAATATTTGGAGTATAGCTAAGGCAGTTCATCCAAGGACAACAGTCTAGAACAGCTTAGATCATCACCAGGCAGTCAAGTCCCAGACACGTGAATGAATGTAGCTAACTTTGAAAGAGTTGCCCATATGACCTCGGGCGACCCCGTGCGCATGGCTACTAGGACATCATGCAGCATCCAGCAGGTTCTTGCATCACCACTGGGCTCTGTAGGGAGACTTATTCTCTTCAAATGGAGGAGCAAGTTGTATAAAAACCAAAGTAGCACTGTGTTTTACTAAAGCCATTAATAAAGCATTATTTGTGCCTTATGTTTTAATGAGAAAATATAAATAAAACTTGCAGGAGGGGCACCATAACTCAGAGAGTGGAGCATGTGATTCCCATGCACAAACAGACATGGTGATTTATGCCTTTATCCTGGCATACATTAGTGTGGGTAGGAGGATCAGAGGTTCTCAGCTACACAGCAAGTTTAAAGGGTGTAGGAGGAGCTTTTTCGCATCTAAGAAAACAAAGCAGAAACAGACTTATATACATGGTGTCAAAATTAGAATGTTACAGAGTAACATGAAAGCAATTACCAGACTGCCAAATCCAAGCTCTAACCTCCTAATTGTCTACACCTTTCCTACATATTTAGAAAGCTACAGGATTGTGTGCAGTGAGCAGATGAAGAAATAAATCAGTGAGCCAGGCCCAGTGGCGCACTCCGGTAATCCAGCACTCAGGGAGGCAGAGGCAGGTGCATGTCTGTGAGTTTGAGGCCACCCTGGTCTACAAAGTGAGTCCAGGACAAGCAAAGCTACAGAAAGAAACCCTGTCTAGAAAAAAAAAAAGAAGAAGAAAAGGAAAGAAATATAGTGTACCACATACTAGAAATGACACTGGCATATCTTAGTATTTTTCATGTGGACAAATGGAGAAAGTTTGGTTCTCCAGATGAGTTTTAGAATATATGCCAGTTGTTTCTCATAGATAAAATTATGACCAGTTCTATAACTGAAGGATTTCATAACTAATTTTGGAATATATAAGTTATAAGCAACAGTAATTTTAAGATAGTTACCACAAGTGTAACTTTTACTGGGGCACCAAACTCTAAAATATAAATGTATCCCAGAATAAACCATGATAAACCAAACCCTTCAACAAACAGTTTCTTTCTCTCTTTGTTCTTACATGTCTTCCTTCCCTCTTTTCTTTCTTCCTTTCAACAAAGTCTTGCTATATAATTGACATTGTAAACTGGCTATCCCCCTGCCTCAGTGTGCTGGGATTACAGGCATGCACTACACCCAGTAAATGTGGCTTCTTGTGACAAAGCAAAACACATTTCAAAAGCCAGCATTTCCTTTGACGTTTTCTCACACTATGGATAATGTTTTCCAAAGAAGTAACAGTAGAAAAAAAAAACATTAGAAAGCCAGTTGGGCTGTTAAACAAACTTTAAACCTTATTCTTGTCATGTTAATATTTAATGGCATGTACACCTCTCAGGGTCATCCACTCCCTGAGGGTAAGAAGCTGGCAATGCTGACCTTTGTTCTCTCAAGGACTTGGCCTTTCTCAGCTGACTCTCTTATATGGCTGAAAAAAGTAAAGGAAAGAGATGGCGACTATCATTCTGAGAGGACAGAGATGGGATTGCTGCTGCACGACCTACTCAGCAAGAATGATGTGCAGCAGTGGCTATGTTCCTTAAAAATAAAATATATTATTCCACTGCCTACTCCTGTACGGCCACCAGAGTGGAAAGAATCAAAGGCAATAGTCACATTTCCAATGCCAGCTGAAATAGGGTGACTGGAGGTCTGGGGACACTGACTTACAGAGCAGGCTGATCCCCATACATGCATGCACATGACTTCTGAGTTGTGGGTATATGTCTAGCAAGAAGACCATGTTTCTGATATGAAACACCAGTAACTGGAGATCTGGTTTTGATTTCTCACTATGTGGTTCATACCGGCCTGGAACTGAGAATCCTCCTGCCTTAGCTTCCTGAGTGCTTGGATTAGATGCACACTGCTGTGCCAAGCTGGAGTTTTAAAATTAATTTAAAAGGAAACAGAAATTTTTTAAAAACTCCCTAATTTTAAATGATGCCATAATCTATCATCTACAGTGTTGAATAAATAACACACAAGCTAAAGCATTCATGTTTTCCAGAATACAATGTCATCTTTGCTCCTAGCCAACCTAACAAAAATAAGAGAACAAACTATAACAAACCAAAAACTGCAATAAACACAGCTGCTTGCCTGCCTGCCTGCTTGCCTTCTATCCTTCCTTCCTTTGCTTCTTTCTTCTCTCCGTCCCTCCTTCCCTCCCTTCCTCCTTCCTTCCTTCCCTCCCTCTCTTCTTTCCTTCACCAGGGTCTTGCTGTATAGGCCAGGTTGCCCGCAGACTAGCTATTTTCATACTTCATCCTTGCAGTGTTCTAGCTAGCTAAAATATGGCTACAAGTGCTGGCATCCTGCAACCTATCTTTTCCTCTGGATTGACAATGGCAAGGGGCGGGGGAGTGGGTAACCTTTGGCATTCTTCCTTGCAGTATTCACAGCCTTGCATATGGTCCTTCCTCTTGGGTAGGAAAAGCAGAGCATACAAAGGATAACATGGTGCTACTATAACTTTATGTCAGGCCCCAGTTGATGAAAAACTCATGGTACAGTTCTCCCTAGCACAGGCAAGTGCACTTGAGTGCCAAACTCACAGGGGAATGAATGTAACCAGTGACCAGTGGGAGCTTTGAGGACTTTTACCCAGCCATGCAGCTTAGTGGTCCCCCTACCCCAACCCCTGTGGAGACACAACGTAAAGCCTGAGAATGTGGGTTTGATTTTTAGCCGGTGGGTGTTCCTACAGGGTTTTATGGTATAGGCAGGCTAGCCTCAAACTGATGTCAATCTTCCTACTTCAGCCCCCGAGAGCTGGGATTAAACACCTGAAGCTGACTATGAGTAAAAGCGTGTCCTGCTTTACAACACTAAATGTGGGCTCTTCCATAGCAAAAGAAACTAACACAAGGAACCTTCCCCTAAATGGCAACCAACTCCACCACTGCGCACATTGCTTAGTTCGGCTGACTTTTCCTTTTCCTAGTAAGACTTGGTTAGTGAAGGAAGTAATCCATTGAGTGACATATGACACAAGATCCTTAGGTAACAGGAGACTGACATTTTGAGTTGTGATGTCACCTTGTATAACAGGAAGAAATGCCTGGACTAACTACATTTGTGCTCAGGAGGAGCGGCGCACGTTCTCATTTCGGTTTAGCACTTGTATAACGATATGCACAGCAGAGGAAGAGAGAGGCGGGGCTTGACAAATCAGTGATGATGAAGGAGTCAAGTCACCTGGCATATTCAAAGACGTAATAAAATGTGACATTGTTAGAAATCAAGCAGTGGAGGAGATAACAATAGAAGCTCTAATAAGCTAGAAACACTGCCACGTGAGGAGAGTCCGAAGGCAACACCTATCGACTCTTGTAATACTCTTTGGACTGGGACACTCAGAGCCGGTGCCCCATCACTGCCCTGTGTGGCAGTGGTGCTCTAGTGATGGCACAGATCATCTGCCCTCTTGTAGTGGACTTTATGTAGGGCATTTAGTCTAACACTGACACTTGTCAGAGAAGCTACCGATTATCTTTGGCCTTCTCTGTTCATAATCTAACTTACAAAACCAACAAAATGGCATGTACGAAAACATTCGCTCTATTTTCTAACCTTAAACTGGACCAAGGTGCATGCCCTGTAAATACTTTGCTCTAAAGACCTGACCTTAAGGCAGTGGGTCTCAACTCGTGGGTCACAATCACTTTAGTGGTAGAATGACCCTTTTGCAGGGGTCTCCTAAGGCCATCAGAAAACACAAATGTTTTCATTATGATTCATAACGGTAGAGAAATTGCAGTTATGAAGTAGCAACGAAAATAACTTTGTGCTTGGAAGTCACCAGAACCTGGGGAACTATACTAAAGGGCCACGGTTGCTAGGACGGTTGAGAAACACTGCTTTAAGGAGACTTTGGAAACTTGCCAACCCTTGCTGCTTTGGTAACAACCGGTACAGCTGTCACTTTTCTTCCTGCCCTGTGCTGTAACTACCTCTTCAGGACACTGTCCTATCCACTGGAATAACTGCAATTTGACACACACAATTATACCTCTCATTTTCATATTTCTAGCACTTGAGAGTATTCTGCCTACAGAAGGTGCTTGATAAATGCTATCTGAAGAGAAAATAAAAGAAATCTGTTACCTGATGGTGTCTCCGAGCTGGGAGGGGAACCTGTAACTATAAACTTGGATAATGAAGGCAAAAATATGCTAAAAGCTTCTAAACACTAAATCCTTTAACTCTGAGCCCGAGGCAGGGGTCTTCAAAGATAAGGGATTTACACAGAACAATTGGAAATGAAAAATTTTACAACATGACACATGTTAAAAATTGGAAGAAATATCAGAGGTCTCCAATCTACCCAGCTGTTAATTTTTTCATATATTGCTCCAAGCAGTGTGTGAATATTATTACTTTAAATTAAAGAGAAGTGGGTTTTTTTCTAAAAACATTTATTCTGAGAAATATACTAACCCAGTTTCTTTAGGTATTAAAAAATAAGGGGTGTCCCCTGTGATTCATTTCCTCTGGTCAGAATAGTCCAGCAATTCAGCAGCAGACACTCAGTACTCCGCTTACACTGCTCGTCAGTCGGGTCTATGTCACACAACAGGTGGCTCACCAAACAGCCATCATCTCCAGTGAAGCACTTTGGATTGTTCGTGACATTTCAAGAGTTTAATAAGATGAGCCTGAAACATTCGTACTGAAGAAACTTCAAGGGAACTGATTTTATTTATGAGCATGTGTGTGAAGTATGTTTACGTGTGTGTGTGTGTGTGTGTGTGCGCATGCACATGGAGGCCTGAGGTTACACGAGGAGTCTTTCTGGATGTCTCTCCACCTTACATTGAGGGATTCTCAGTTGAACCCAGAGTTTCCCAATAAGGCTGTTCTGGTTGGCTAACCTGTCCCAGGCATCCCCTGTCTCTGCCTTCCTTCCAACTGCCAGGTGCCACACCCACCCAACAATTGGCCTAGGTTCTGATCTGAGCTCTGTCCTTCACACATGTGCAGCAACCACTTAACCCCCTTAGAGCCATACACCTGGCCTAATTTTATTCTTGAATTTCTATTATGACCCCATCTTTCAGAGGCTTTATATATCATTTCAATGATTAAGAAAATATAAAACCATTTACTAGGAAATTAAATATTTTCTGCCTTCTACACCCAACCTGTCCAATTGCTCCTGAACTTTAGGATGCTGGCTCACAAGGGAGGGGCTGCTGGTAAGGACTTCATTGTTTGGATGATGGTGACCCACCCAGAGAATACTGTGGCTCACATGCTTGGTGGAGTAGAACATCTGCACTCCGCCACTCGCTGCAAAAGCTGAAGGTTAAAAGCCACCAAAAGGAGTTCCCATTTCCCCCAGAGCCCAGAGGTCCTGGACATCAGAACAGGTATGGTGTATATCCTGCTGGCCAGTCTAAGGCTGAATTACTCTCCTTTGTTCAATTAATTTAGACAACAAATTAGACATGAATATTGTTTAGCATAATAGCATTAATCAAACAAAGAACCAAGCACTTTTTGTTTTGCAAACATATGACATTTTGCAAGCCTAAAAGCTTTCATATGAAAAGAGAGTTACAAATTAATACTAAAATCAACTCTACCTATAAATGAGCAAAAAAAGTGGGCAATTCACACAATAAAAATATTGAAATGGCTGAAAAGAAATGAAAAAACTGACAATCTTACTAGAGAAATCATTCAAATTAAATTGAGACATCATATTCATGGTTAAAGTCAAGGTTTTTTTTTAATAGATACACTAAAAAATGTGCAAAGAAGACATTCATAGCACAATGAGGTTTTCTCTTACTGGAGAAGACCAACATAATGTGCAATTAAAGCTTTGATGAACTTTATACATGTATCACGGCTAGTTTACCTACTACATCTCCATGGAAACATTCAAAGATGGCCAGAGATTTACATGCTAAGGTTGTTTTGTCATGATAGAATGTAAAGATACCATGAGAAAGAACTAGCAATATTCAAAGGGCACATGATACAGTGAAGTGTGTCATAAATAATTATATTTTTAATGATGTGGCCATACAGTGAAGTAGAAAAGAAGCTGGCACCAAATCTGTTTAATATAAATTGTTTTACTTTTAAAATGCCTAAGTGCATATCAAAAATATTCTGTACATAAAAATGGCATAAGTCATTATTCATAAAATGCAGATGCCTTATTTCTTTTATTCTATATGTCTCATACCCACACATGTGTGGTCCACCAGGTCAAAAAAATGTTAAAGAACATAAGATGCAGGACTGAAAGACATAAGGTTCTTCTTCATGTCCCTTTACATACAGTCTTAGTTTAAAAAAATCTCCTGTCACAGTTATCCTGAAGTCTCAAATCCTGTCCAACCTCAACACATCTCACTCTGTATCAGTTAGGAAATGGTGGCTCTAAGGGCATGAAGAAACAGATGATCAGAATTAGAATCCAAATCCAGAAAGTCACTCACCAAAGTTAATTCTAACAAAAGGACCATTTTAAAGATCAGAAGTTAAATCCACCTAGTGTGATTGAGGTTAGTCTACTGCTGAGACCATAGTTTCCTATGAGAGCCAGCTGATTCTGTCTGGTTTTTGATAGTAGCCATGCATTCCCTCAATAAATTAGGTGCATCTGTATATATATCCTGCCTGATTTGTTGAACTATACTGAAAATATGCCATTATCTATAGAGGATCCACAGCTGTTTGC
This sequence comes from Acomys russatus, assembly GCF_903995435.1. Taxonomy (NCBI): domain Eukaryota; kingdom Metazoa; phylum Chordata; class Mammalia; order Rodentia; family Muridae; genus Acomys; species Acomys russatus. The sequence goes on from NW_026131947.1 coordinate 20,970, forward strand.
TCTTGTCATTGTTTGGTACTTCGTTGGTGAATATAAAACAACTCTACTGTGGTGATAGTAAGAGCCCTGTGCGGCCCCGTGGTCCTTTCACTTCTATGCTTCTGTGATTATTATACCTTAAACTTAAACCACTCCACAGGACTTAAGGCTTTAAGGATAAATCAGTTTTCTGTAGCCTCAATAAGAGGCTTGCAGGAAATTTATAAACCTTTGAAACCAATAACACAGCCTAACAAAATAATGGTGAATTCATCAATGCACCAATGTATCTCTTTTCTGCATCAGTTGAAACACAGAGAAATGGCTGTTCTCAAAGCACTTTCTTAGAATGTCTATTTACTTGTCATACAGTACCGGGACAAAACAGTTGCACTGATTACCCAACATCCAGTTCGACTTCTCAATTTACAAGCTTCCCATCTTCTTCTATAAATTCTTTCCTGTCATGAACTCGGGAGATGATCACTGTCATCAATAGGAAGATGGCTTAGTAGCGCAGATGGCTGTCCTTTTATAGGCCAACTTAATGACTCGTTCTTATCTAATTTGTCATCTGTTATTTAGTTGTCATTATGAACTTTTTGGGTTTCATATCAATCAATTTTCCATGTTGACTAAACAGATGGCTTTAGTTTTCAAAAAAAAAAAGGCAAAGCAAGAAAATTATATTAAATGATAAAATGTGAAGTCCACACACATGCTTAAATATACCTACGTGAAATGAAAGATTGAAAGACTAAATTAGAACGCTAAGTAAGATAGATTCCAAACTCAATGGACATGCAAAGATACAATTAGGAGCAGATGCCTACAAATGGACAAGTTGATTCAAATATAGGAGCACTACATTTCCTTCCATTTATCACAACCATTAAAGAATTCATCTTGACAAATAGAGATGACAAATTCCCCACCAGGAAATTCTTTATGATATAAGACATGAGTGTGTTCCTTCCTCTGCTGTTTATAATTCTTTTTAGAAAGTAGGGAATATATAGATATTTGTGGGTTGTGTAAACCATGACACCAGAGGAACCTACCCAGAGCAATCTCAATCTTAGGACTGGCAGGAGTAAAGATTGAGCCCTTCCTGTTCTGTGCCTGCATGCCCATGCACATAGTCTTTCAACTCCCACCTCTGCCATCCTCGAGGTAGCCACACAGCCTGATGACCAGGACATGTCCAGATAGCACTTGGAATTCTTCTCCATGTAAATGAAACATTCCTAGCACCTCATCTCCATGTATACTGTACACTCACCCAGAAACCCCAAGGTTTATATATTCCTCACCCCTGCTCCCTTCCCTTAATACAGAGACTGTGTCCATATTCAATCAAGATCCTGCTGACCAATCTGCCTGGCTAAGCCTCATTCCTTCAAGTCTAGCACCTGTATGTATCAGTCCTTGGATGCCCTGTAGAGGAGAAGCAGCCCTCAAGCTCTGGAATTCCAGATATTTCCTTATTTTGATTTTTTTTTTAACTTTCTCATCATTCTCATGGCTTTCTTTGATCCACAAATTATTTGCTAATCAGCATCTAAACTCCTAATGTATAAAGGCAAATTGAAATAGCGTCCAACAATGAGCTCAAAGTTCAGAAAATAAAACATGCCATTGTGATGCCTAAAAGTATTGCGGTTCACACTCTATCAGAGAATGCAACTGAAAGTTATAGGAAATTAAAGACATTATGAAGTAATAAGCTAACATACCTGAGCGAAGGGCTTTATACAGAAAAGCCCTGTGTCAAAACAAAACAAAACAACAGAAAAAATGATACGTTTAATTTAGCAACAATTAAAAGTTTTGCCTCATCAGCCCCTAACAATGATGAAAGGCAGTAAGGCAGAGCATCTTGGGAGAAATCAATGTACCCCAAATAGTTGCTCATATAGAGCACGCCTTCCATTACTGAATGCATACAATTACATAACTCAATCACTAACTCAAGTTCTTTCTCTTCTCTGGAACTAAACCAATAATGACAAACAACACCAAGGTTTGATTCTTCCTCTATGTTTTTCGAAGTAGAAGGTGCTAACGTAGAGACGAGTTTAGCAGAGAAGACAAACGCTTTGCACTTTTCTTCATATCTGACAACAGTTAAGAAAGCCCACAAAAGCTTTGATAAAGCAGGAGGCAAATTCTCAAAAGGAAACTGAATTCTAGACGCTTGTATACATCTAAAGACTTGGAATGAGACCTGGAATCGGAACTTGAGCCATAAACAATTCTTTCAAGTCGTTTGTACAAATGTTTTACACAAAATATGTACGTGACGGTAAGGCTGTGCCTTCCTAAAAACCAGACCATGGGCTTGCATGTAGCAGACTGATACACACAACTGAAGAAAATCCGGCAACATGGTACCACTGAGGCACACAAGTAAGGCAGAAACTGTGTAGAAAGAAACCATGTCACTCAGCCTGGCCTAGATTCAAGGTTTTTGTTTGTTTGCTTGTTTGTTTGTTTTCTTTCTTGTGACCCACAGTAAGTCCTGATCTGCCCAAAATACTCAGAAGGCATTCTTAACTGATGTGTCAATTTGAAACTGCTTCAAAGGACCTGGTCTCCCACAAACATTGGCAAAGACCACTTTTATGGTCTTCCAGTATTCTAGTATAGTAAATGGTGTTCTGAGGACAACAGTTTTACATGCTATCTGACCAAGAAGATTGGCCAGGGAGTTAATACAATATGGAATTACATATTGGATGTCTCACTTAGTCATATCACTCCACGTACTATACATTTTCATATTCATATATATTAATCTATTTCAAAGTAGATGTTGTAAAGCTGTGAGCTATGGCCCACAAGCAATTTTCACAAAAGGAACCCCAGAGCCATCCCAGCCTCTGGGAAAGAGCATCTTTTGAGGATAACTTGGTGTCCTGTACCTTTCCATCTCAGTGGTTCAGATATGAGATATGACCACTTCCCAGCCAATGAGTGGCTCTCAAAATCTGGTTCTGGAGGAACAGCACCCACCTTATCTCAGAGCGCGTTAGGAATTAAAATTCTACAACCACCTTCCAGATCTTCTGAACCTCAAACTCTGGAGACAGTTCGCTAGTCTGAGCTTCAAAAAGCCATCTTGGTGTTCTGATAATATTGTGTGAGAGACAGGGCACTGAACTGTAGACTTCTTCAGGATGAAGACAGTTTGCTCAGCTCGCTATCTGCACTGTACTCATCAGTACCCTTGGCTTTCGAGCTGAGATATCCTGAAGACAGAACTCCGAGCACACACCTTACTTTGCAGGCAACAGTGTCACACCGTCTCATACACCAGGGGGACTCTAAAGGTCCAGTGAATGCAGGAACCCATCAACATTGAACCTGAAATAAATACACTTCCTTCCTATACATGTGTATTCACCTTTGTGACTGGAGTATAGCTTCCACCCTCTAAGAACTCATGTGAAAATGGCATCTTTATCATGACGTATTAGGTGGGGAGGGGAGTTAAATTGAACTGTGATGTTGGAAACTTTGAAAAGTCATCAAAATTTGATTAGGCCATAAAAGTGGATTCCTATGATTGAGTAGTAGTGATTTTAGAACCCAGCAAGGAAGGTAGAGGGATGGCACAGTGGTTACTGCTCTTGTGGAGGACCCAGGTTTGGTTTCCAGGACTCATAACAGACAGCTCACAACTGCCTGTGACTGTTCTGGGAGATTGTATGCTTTCGTTTGATCTGGGGATTTGCCAAAGAATACATTCCTTAACCAGGCATTACTGGATTCTGTGATCTTGTAATGGACCAAAACCAAGGAAACATTTCTGTCTCAGTGAACGGAGGTACGGGTCAAAAGCAGAGAATGCTACTCTATTCCTTTCACCCACTTAGTATAAATAATTGAGATGTTCAGTGTGTCTTTAAAATTAAAATGACAACAAATATAAGAATTGAGCAAATGCTAGTGGAAGATTCAGGACACGACAAAGATCACAGTATTCTAGTGTAATAAACAGCTTAGCTTCAGGGACAATGCACAGAAAAGGAAAAGCACCCATTTCTTAGAAAAGAAAGGGAAGAGATTGAGAAAACAAGCACAAACCAAGAGGGTCTGACAGCCTGCACTCATGCCTTGCTCTGCTGGCCCATGCCTTTGTGACCTATTAACTGGGAACCTGTGCTCTGGGCTATGATCCACCTCTACTCTTTGCCAATTGCAGGTCCCATGGGAAATTATTCACATGCTTTGTGTCTGACTCCTCTGTAAAATGGAAAACCCATGTTAGCTAACTCAGAATTGATGAAAGCTTTAAGTTAAATAGCGTACCAAACACATGTTCGGCTTCTTTTGTTCCGTCTTGAGGTGTCTCACAAGACAAAGGTGCACTCGTTACTTCATTTAATGTGCTTGCAGTCTATCTGTCCAAGCGATGGGACATAAAACAAAAGATAAACAGATCATTAAGTTGGGAACAGTGTCCCACTGGGGTTTATTCGGCATTAGGGACACATCAGGTCTCCAGGAGTGCAGGCAGGCTGGCTGGGTTTTATCACAGTACTAAGGAACTGCTCCCAGAAGCCATAGTTGAGAATGACAGGGTGGAGACTGTGGCATTACACAGACTCGAGTAGACTAGATGACTTTATGATCACGGAATAACAAACCTACAAAAAGTAAATTTCCCAAATGTGTTGTTGCTTTGAATATTGAAATGCCTTTTCATAATTCTCTGGTAGCCTCTCTCCCTCACCATAGCAACCCGTGCTTGTCACTTGTCTTTAGCTAGAGAAGCGGAAGCAGAAAGTTATGATGCTGATCACAGAGTACCTTCTTAGTGACATTTGAAATTCCAAGGCTATTTTCATAGAGCCCGTCACTCAGCAAAGAATCCCTACAGGGATAGGCTCCGTCAGAGGCCAGTGCAACCCAATGTTAATGAGAAATGCAAAATGAAGTGACTAGCAGAAACAGGGATGAAAATCTACCATGCAAAAACTGAGACATCAAGACCTTTTTGCTCCAAGGAAATAACAGTAGCTTGCACTGAATCAAAACACGCCCAAACAAGCAAACGAATAGAACACATATACAAGGTTTTGAACGTGTTGTGAATAGGCAGCTTCTAGCCCCTCCCCCTACACATACCTTTCTTAGATGTTGAGCTTTTGGGGGTTTATACTAGACTTTGTTGTCTTCATATTCATCACGAGTATACCCTAACCGAGTAAGCAAAACACTAAGCAATAGAAGTGCTTGAGATTTCACTAGAGTGCTATGAGGACTAACCCTGAGAGGCCATCTTTACAAGGTATACATTTTTCTCGAGTTATAACAGACAAATACCATCTGAAAAGGTCAAAGGAATAAGAGGGAGGACGTTGAGGTTGGGGACAACATGTTCAGTCAGGCAGGGGAACAAGAAAGGAGAGAGTGGAGACACAGAGGGGGAAGTGATCATCTCAGTCAAGAACAATGTGTGGTACAAGAGAAAGATCTGACTGCTTGGCCCTGCGATGACTGCGTTTGAATTCTTTTTCTAACCTGTACCTAGAAAGACTCTCACTAAGATCCACATGGAGCACCGACGTGAGGGCAACCATAGCTACCACATGAAATTGTAGGTCAGGAGAACACACATGCCCCATGCGCATGGCAGCATTACACTAGGCTCATTGCCTCCTCACGTCATCTCAAGACATTCTTATCTTCAAAGTCACTACACCCAAAGGAACATTGCTATTCTATCACAAGCTCTCATCTTAGTCAGTCGGCTCCATCACAGGGCCATGTTTCCTCCAACTAAATGTTATTACAAGAGCCTCTTCTGGCCTTTTTGATTCCTAGTTTTCTTTCCAGCTCATCCTTATACTCTGCTCTCTGCTTTATTCTGTTGGACCACTTCTGCAACGTACCCCAACCATGGTACCCAATTTCCCACTATTCAGTTATTCATTCATCCATTCATCCCATAAAGAGTTCCTAGAGACCCACTAGATATGAGTCCTGTGCCGAGTATTAGAGATGCAAAATGAGTAAATCATGCCTTAAGAGTGCAATGGGGAGAAGACAGACAGACTGTAACACAGTGATCCAAAACAGAGATAAAAATATATGAGCTAACTTTGAAGGGCAGATACGAGTAAGCCCCCTAGAGGCAGTGCCTTCCCGTTATGGCAGCACAGGCAACGAGATGTCAGCAACATGGAGAGCAGTCTTTTTCACTCTTCCAAGATATGAGACAAAAATAAAAAAGGTTCTTTGTACATGTATTTACTTATCTTGTGCACATGTGCAAGAGTCAGGGAACAATGTCAGCTCTCTCCATCATGTGGGTCTCAGAGTCAGTCTCAGCAACACACACCTTTTTGCCCTGTGAGTCATCTTACTGGCCCTCAAAAAGTCCTCTATTTTATGCATAAAAGCGTTCCTTCTTCAGTGTACAAAGTTAAATGGATTCGATGCGGCAGTATGTAACTAGGTGATTATCCAGATGCATTTTAGCTACTTCGTTATATACAGTCACAAGAGGTTTAAAGTTACGTTAAATGACTATTAGAATAGATAATAAAATCCCCTCCACCACCCCACTCACATGAAAACACACACACATGCGCGCACACATGCGCACACACACATACACGTGAAAATAGTAATTTACTCAAACATCTTAGTATTCATTAGAGAGACTCTTTACTGTTGTGTTCTAATGTATTCCTTCTCCCACCCATAATTTATAGCCATTTGTTTATTTCCAAACAAGAGTGTTTTACTGTCATAGACACATTCTGGCCTCAGAATTTAGAAGATCATCTCTGTCAGTCAAAATATCTAGTGCTCATTTGTAGACTTCCAAAGATTTAACACTGTTTAGATTCTTCAATTTCATTTTTAAAATAAATTTGCTAAGAAAGTTGACTGCCACTATATTTTAAAATTATTTGGCCTTGCATGTTCAATAACTTAATTTAAGTCCCCCTTCCATTTAGATACAGAAAATTTTTATATTTTCCTGAAAATATGTAACAAAAACACAGTAGTTCATCTGTTTATTCCACGTAGCACGCAATGTTAGTGGACAGATGCTAATGCCTCTTTAAAATGTACACGACAGTTATGAGTCATTTGACCCACAATGAATGTCCAGAACACTGATGTCTAAAACAAAATACTTGCCTATCGACAGGAAGGTGGCCAGTATACACTTGCCAAGGAGTAGATGTCACTCTCTGGACTCCATTCTCACTTTAGAAATGAGTGTCCTGCAAGCCCCAATTTCCCTTTCCTACAGAGATGAGTATGAAAGGATACTTTTGTTACCATGACATAAGCTCAGCCTTTTCCATATTGTCCCCCTCACGTGATTCTATAGCAACCCTCTTAGACAAGCTCTGGAAGGCTAGTGACTGGCTGATACCACACTACTTACCCCGTGCTTGCCTTAATGTGGTGCTACCTCCGTGTGTAGACTGATGCTATACACACACAAAGTAGCTAAGTGCAGGTGCGCACATGGCAGGCTGAGCTCTGAGGAGAGGTAAGGAGGAGGGATCTCTGCATTAGTCCATTATCACCCATCCTCATCAGCAAAGCTCTAATCTGTAATGTGAACTCACTCTGCCTCTAACAATGCCCTAACAATGGCTGGACTGGCCATTTCAATTTCTTTCTCAGAGGATATGGGTTGTTAATGTTTTAACACCAGTTCCTTTCAATTAGGTCAGTTCATAGGGCTTCCTGGCTGCTCATCACCCAGTCTGATGGCTTCAATTTTCTAGGGTGGGTTTCTCAATCAGGAGCCCATTTCCTGGGATCAAGCAGCTAAAATTCCCGGATGTCCTTTCAGATTATTTTATGAAAAAATTCAATGAATATTCCATTTTAGTGCACTGTTGGAGAAAGATATTAGTTTTACAAGAAGAAATTTTATTATTTAAATAATCCCTGGAAATCTTAAACAAACTTTTACCCTTAAAAAAAAAAAAAAACACAAGAAGTAGGAAAAACCAAACCAAATCAAGTAAGTAATAATAAGCCCTTTTACTTATATTCTTATTTTAACCTTATTATTATTGTATTGTGTGTGTGTGTGTGTGTGTGTGTGTGTGTGTGTGTGTGTGTAGCCATGTCACACATATGGGTATCACTTCTCTCCTTCAATCTTTCTGTTGTTCCTGGGGAACAAAGTTAGGTTGCTAAACTCCTGCAGCAAGTGCCTTTATGTTGAGCCAAATTGCTAGTCCTTTTGATAGACTATATTCATATCTAAAATGTACTCTGTATGTTATCAACACTTGATAGTTTTCTGAACACATTGGCCTCAGTTTATTGTACAAGATTCCCATTGATTAATTTGTATTCTTTATTTCAGTGTTCATTGTTTAAAAAAAAAAATCAGACAGCCAATCACAAGGCCAGATAGATTGCTCAGTGGGTGAAGATATCAAGTCTGAAATTTTGAGTTATATTCTATGGGTATATCTTCATGGTAGAAAGAGAAACAAAAATCCAATCTATGCAAGCTGATCTCTGTGTATGTGCCACCCGTGCACATACCTAAAATAAGAAATCAGTGTATTTTCTCATTTTAGTTTTAGATTTATTTTTTATTTTATGTGGATGAGTACTTTACCCACATGCACGTCTATACAGCTCATCCATGCCTAGCACCACTGAAGGCCAGAAGACAGTGTCAAACCCCCTGGAAGTGGACCTATAGATACTTTGTGAGCAACCACGTGGTTGGTGATCCCCAACAAAGTTGAACTTGGGTCCTCTGAGAGAACAGCTACTACTTGTCACATCATGGCCATCCCTTCAACCCCAATAAATGTAATTTTAAAAAATTAAATTATGTTTTAGGTAATTTAAGTAGATTTTAAAGATAATTAAACCTCTAGACTCCATAATGGAACTCTTTGACAACTGTATAAGCACATGAAATCAGAACTCACAGGAACATTTGCATAATCCTAAGAAGCTTTCCTGGCATACACATGTTCTCCCCCTGTCCACTACTTCTACAGCAGATGCTGAATTTCTGTTGCCACGGATTCAGCTGCTTCTGAAATTAATATAAATATGATGGCAGGGGACATAGGCTTCTGTATTGATGCTATTTCAGCTACTACTATATGTATCTATGCTTTTCCGTGCATGCATCAAGCCCCTTTTGGAAATTGGGGGATCGTATTTTATTGTGCAAATAAATATTCTAATGTTGATTGACTTGTGAGCTGACTGGGATCTGAGAATGTGGGTAGAGATCTTCTTCCCTTTTGACTTGGCAAATATCAAAGAGGAGACCTGTTAGATCATAAGGGGTATCTTTAATTATTAAAAAAACCCTCAGGAAGTGCTACCCGAAATGTTCTCACTCTCCAGGGAGACTATAATGTTATCTCTTAGAATGATAGAGAGCTGTATCATATTTCTAATTTATTTTTCATTATTTTGTTCTTTTATGATAATGATGCTCAGGATCTTAATGAGCTTATTGGTAATTTGAATACATATACATACATTTTAATTTTTAATGCCAGGCACTATCTATCGTCAAAGTTTTTCCTTTTACATAAAATTGGTTGTTTGATCTCTATCATTAAACTATTAGAGTGTAAGGGTTATATTCAGCTGAACACAAACCCTCTGTCCAACACGCATGCTTTTGGTGCTGTCTTCAAGTCCGTAGCTTGCCTTTATGTTTCTACTCTCTGAATCCTTTTATTAGCAAAGGACTTTACTTTGAAGCAAGTCCAGTCTATCGATTATTTCATTATAGAGCCGATGGTTTTTATACGTCCAAGTAAAGCTTTCTTCTCTAAGACATGATCCTACATTTTGCTAGAAACTTCACAGCAGCATTGGCCCTAATCTGTGACCTTGACCTAAAAATAATTCCATGTTTTATTCTTTCTTCCTTTCTTCTTCTTTAAATTAGGAAATCGCAAGTTCTACAGCTCTAAGTGCACTGGGATCCTCTGACGCCAGTTACTCATGGATAGAAGGAGCACTGGTCTTACATTTCAGAAGCCGATCTCCTGGAACTTGTTCTTTATTTTTTGGTACATTTGCCTATGTTGTACCTGGGTGCGCCTTGTCTAGGATCTTAACCAGTAGTCTAAGCTGCTCAGGATGATCTCCCTACCTTGGCAAGGCCAGACTCCACATGTCTTAAGCATCACTCTGTGTGATCTTTCATATTCCTCAGACCTGCAGAAGCCACCCTCTCGTGGGACTCATAGAGTCCAAATCTGCACATTCTCAGCTCAGTGAAAAAGGCCAGCAGCATACAAGGACCCCTCGAGAGAGAGAGAGCCACTGCTGGGATTGCTCAGCAGAATTCCCTCCTCTGTAGACCCCTAACCCTTAAACTGCAGCTTCTTCAGCAGCTCTGACCCCAAACCCTACTGAATGTCTTGATTCCATGGGCTCTCTGCTGTCTCCCGTGACCCTCCCTCCTCTGTGTCATAGAATCTCATGGACTTTCTTCCTCCAACGATCATGCCTATGTTGCCCACCTTCCACTTATGTTCAGCTTTACTGTGTTTCACTGTGGTGTGGCTATTCAGTAAGCCTCATTTGGTCACATCAAAGATACTGAGTCTTCTCAGTAAACTGATTAAAGGTTAGAGGACCAGTTACATACGTTTCTTTCTGTTGTCAATCTTAGAGACAGTGCTGCTCACAAGAAAGCCTAATCAACATGACCAACATGAAAAAGCCAAAATCCTTTTATAGAATAGCTCTTAAGGCACAGATGTAGAGCCAAGCTTACTCATGCCGCAATGATCTTTCATTTTTGTATGTTTGTATCATATCGGTATTATCCTAACAAACAACGGTTTGCTGTAACAACACAATTCATCACCTGTGTCCCAGAGCTTGGTACCTTCATTCTCTCCACATAAGGCCTTCCTTTTTCTTACATTATGTGTAAGAACAGGAGGCATTAGAAAGCCTTATGTCATCCGTATTAACTTTATGGATGTAAGCTTGAATTAACAACACTTTTGGCCACGATTCAAAATGACTTCATGTTTCTGAAGCCAAATTCATTCAGAACCTGAGCTCACACAAAGAAATCAGGTATACGAGTTGACATTAAAAACACATTTCCTCTCTGGAATCCTTCAGGGACTATTTAATTGTCTTTAATGTTTTTCTCCTCCTTCTTAGGAATCTTCCTCATCTCAGGCTTTCACTAACAGTTACTTCCCCAAGGGTGCCCAAATCAACATCCCAAGGTCTAGCCTCTCTAGGAGTTTTAATATCAGCCTAGCTGTCCATCCATCTACTTGATGCTTTCAGGTGCATCAGGTTATAACTAATTTGCTATTCTTCTATGGCCTACTACAACTTTTTTGGTCATTTTAAAAAAATAGTGACAATGAAAATCTTAGAGCTTGGATCTATCCAAATGAGTATTTTTGATAAACCCAGAGTTAAAAATTATGTTTTATTTCTCCTTTTGGACTTTCTTCTAAGTTTTATACTCATTCAATATACAGAACAGAAAGCAACTAGATAGTTTACCCTTGTGAAGTACTGAAGTCTATAAAGAGCGTGGTGGAAAGAGGTCAACACTGTTGGACCAGGTCCCATCTTTGAAGTCTATAGCAGATGTTTAATAAAGATGTGAACAGTTGATGATGTTAATAATTCTAATTTTAGAAGCTATTTAATCAGCATGTCCTATGAGAAGCAAAGCAAGGAATATTTACAGGCATGGTGTCACTTAGCAGCAAGCTCGCTCTGGAATATTTGTCACTGGATCCTGGAGACAAGAAGGGAGGAAAAGCACAGAGCATCCCTGGCAGAGAGCCAGCTTCTGTGCTTGCCTCTGACATTACACTCTTTTCTTTCTTCAAACCAACTTCCTGTGCAGAGAGCACTCTCTCTAATGCTGTCCAAGGTTTGCAACCGAGTGATACTAGAATCTACTTGTTAGAGAAACAACAACAACAACAAAAAAAATGAGTCTACTTCATAATAAAATATCTGTTAACCAGGCATGACAGCCCACTCTTGTAATTTTAACTGCCAGGAAGCCAGGACAGGAAAGTCACAAGTTAAAGCATAGCCCACATCATAGGGTGAGATTCTGTGAGAAAATAATAAATAAATAATAAATAAATAAATGGTGTGCTCTTTTCTAATAGCAGTTATTACACGAATGAGGG
>NW_026131948.1:0-31008 GCF_903995435.1 Acomys russatus
TAAAAACGGCGAGGATTATTGGAAAGGGGAAAAAAAAAGAGAAACGATTATAAAGCCAGAATAAGAGAGTATGAGACTACAAGGGATTATTTCTGAATCAACTAATTCAAATTAATTACATATGGGATTTCCAAAATATTTACATTGGTTTTATTGCAGATCGATGGAAGTATAAAACTTTTATTCATATTTTGCTTCGTGTGTTGTATATTGTAAATTGACAGAGACTTAAAGGTATATATTCTAAATGTGTTGAAATTAAACATGATTTTGTTTGATGTTTATTTAGTTAGGAAAAATGTAAAATTCATTTGAAAATAAGATGTGCAGTATGCACGTAATGAAAGCTAACATTTTTATGTGGATGACAGTGGTCATAGAAAGAAATTGGCAGTTGTTCACATCCAAGTTTTAATAGATACATAAATTCTTAAGTATATAAAAACCACAGTGGTGTTATTTTTTAAAACTATGGAAAATATGGTAAGACTCAATAGAATTAAATAGGTAGTGCAATAATTTCACCAAGAATGTCAAATTCATATGGACTGGTTCATGTAAATATTAATTTACCAGATAATTCTCATTTTTTTTCATTGGATTTGGTTTTTTTTATATTAAATGGAAAGACAGAATAGAAGAGGAGATAAAATTGGTCCTCTTGATCCCAAGTGTGGAAAGGAGAAGATGGAAGGGTATTTATCATTTACTATGAACAATTTGATGTTTTACATTATAGACATTTATTTACTTCGAGGGGGAGATTGGTGACAACAACAACACTGAAAAAACTAAGTGTTTATATATATATATATATATATATATATATATATATATATATATATATATATATATATATGCCCAAAGTGGGGAGAGGTAGTTTTTATTTACAACTTGATTTTGACTGTACATCTCTGTACTTTAAGAGGCTCTTAATGAAAATTCTTCAGGGCAAGGTTCTAGGTTTTGGACTCCAGCTGAGGCTTGAGATTCCAGCCACAACTTCTGGTTCCTGCAGCAACGTTGTTGGAATTACTGGTCTGCTGAAAACATGCTGACTATTCCATGGACTAATATCCTTAAGTTTTCATTGGAGTGTTTTTTTAATATAGTTTTCTTATCATTCGGATACTTATGTTGTTAAGGGGTAGGGTCAATAAATAATATCATAATAAAATATGATTGATAAGAAAATTGAACCTACAGAACTCTCAAAGCTCTCATATATAGAACTAGATGGTGTAGGTCATGGCACAATATATATTTAAAGTGCAAAAGACTTGAGTTCGATGTGAGAGAACAAACTCTAATCAAAGCTTTAGACATAATTAAGGGGAAGTAGTATTTTTAAAAATATTGACTATTCATGTCTCTAGATCACATTTGTATATCTGTATATGAGTAACACATGTATGCCTTGGACTCCCAGTGATAAGAAAAGTTTGACAGCTAATTGAATCCTTGTAGTGTGCAGTAGCAATATGTTCTTTTATTTTGTGTGCCTGCTGCAGACTGTTATCTTTTGCAGTACAGTAAAGAGAGAACTTTTCCCTTTTTGGAATGATGCCCTATTTCCAGCATTCTGAAGGTGGAGGAAGGATTATGTGTGAGTTCAAGACAAGCCTGATTTACACAGCAAGATGCAGTCCAGATCGACATTTATAAATAGTGTGGCTTTGTCTCAACAATAAATTAATGGAACTATTATTTGTCCACTTTCTTTGGTCTTTCATTCTTTTTTGGGAGTACTGTTGCTGGCATTCAAGGCAAGGTCTTTGAAAACCTATCCAACTATTTTACACCTCAGATACATCCTTTAACTTTAGGGAAAATACAGAAAACTAGGAGCAAAATCCTTTTATACTACAATAAAAATTACACTTGGACAAACAACAGATATTTTTAGGACAGCATATTAATCATTTACTTTCATGAGAGAAAAAATGAAGAAGACAAAAAATTTATTCATTGGAATGAAATCAATAGTGAAGAAGAACAAAAATATGTATAGCATCTTCCAAGATAAAGACTGAAAACTAAACTAACAATGAGGACCTCAGCCACAGTTAGGCAATCTATGCAAGAAGCAGGCAAGCTTAATCTACATAAAGGCGTAGAAAATGATTTAACAACTCACTGTGTGCTTTCCATAAAGCTAGAATAAGGAGAAAGAAGAGCAGTAATGGAAAATATTCATAAGAATATTTTAAGTTTTGTGATGCTGTGAATTGTGTCCAGAGACACACCTGTCTACAACTGAACCACATCACCAAAACTTAGAAGTAAGATTTTTTTCTCTAATAATGTTTTTTTATACTTTAACTTGATGAAAGTATTATATATAAAACTTTAGAGGGTGAATTAATGGCATTGCTGTTGATTCAATATCATGCACTTTTGCTGATGCACATCCATGTTCTTCTGTATTCTTAGACAATAAAAAACCAAATACGTAAAATAAAAAAATGGTACAAAGATATTAAAATAATCTGCACTAAAAGATGCATGACATAGATTTTCATAATAGTGATAATATAATAAGAAAATTAACAATCGTTAAGACCCCTGTAAGTGAGTTAATCGAATATAAAAAGAGTATCTTAAATTGAAATTTTAATACATTCATTTTTACATACAATTACATTATATCAAATATATACAATAAACTACATACATCAAGAAGAACCAAGAAAGAATCAAAAATTATATAAATTTGACATTCAAAATATTTTCTATATTTTTACATGAGAACCTTGACAAACCTTTTTCCTGTCTTTTGGAGTGTAAAATAGTGAATTAAAATCTATTGTCTATCATATCTCATCTCTATCTACATATATCTATCTAGATTTAAAATCATCTTAACTCCTGAACAACTCAGCTATTTCTAGAATTACACTATCTGGTCTTCAACCACATAAAATTCTTTAGAAAGAATAAAAATTATTTACATTACTAAAGCATAAATGCAGCCTTAAAAAATGGACAATGACAATGTGCTACCTGAGCATTTGCCAAAAACTCTCTTGCTCTCTTTCACTCCCCTGAACAGCTGCAAATCCCTTTAAAATAGAGAGCATGAAAAGGAAGCCCTAGGCCCTAGACTTTCTTCTCCACCCTCAACACAGCAGCCAATAGCTACAAGAAAGAAAGCAGGAGGCTCAGTGACTGCTCATGTGTTTCCCCAGTCCAGAAAGAATGTCAATATAGTGTCTTCAAGCTGAGAGCACCTTATTATAACCCAGTGAGACATGGTGTGGTAGAATCTGTTTGAAATTGTTTACCTTTGCAGCATGAAGCCAATTTCAATTCACCCACCAAGGAGAGATCAGAAGTTACATCTCTCTGTGACTCATGGACGTGAAAAATGAAATACACCGCAGCATCCAGACATGTTCACTTTAAATTCTGTACCTGCTCATTTCCATACAGAAAGGATTATGCTTGCATATTTTTAATTGAATATTATATACACACAGACTTAGAGATGCTTATCCATTATCTTACTGTGGGATTAAACATTTATGAAGATTCTTAGTCCCAAATGCATTTTATTAGAACTCAGAAAGAGCATTATTAAGACTATGAGCTTCAGATAATAATGTAGGCATTTTGATAGGAAGTTCCTTGAATCCATAAATTTATTGTGGTAAGATGGATATTTTTACTTTTTAAATTTCCCAGTCCTTGAACAAGGGACAATATTGCCTTTTCTCATGTCATCTTCAATATCCTTCTACAGAATTTTGAAAATGTTGTCAAAAATGTCCTTCACATGCTTTGTTAGAGTAACTCCTAGATATCCTTTATTCTTGCGGCTATCATGGAGTGTGTAGTTTTGCCAATTTTTTCCTCTGCATAATTATTATTTATACATGAGGACACTATTGAATTTTGTGAGGTGATTTGGTATGTAGCAAATATTCTGAAGGTGTTTTTCAGGTGTAGCAGTTCTCACATGGAATATTTGCAGTAATTTTAGTACACTATCATATCATCTGAAAATAGGAATAATTAGATTTCTTTCTTCCCCATGTGGATCCCCTTGATTTCTATTTATTACCTAATTGCTCAGACTACAACTTAACAGGAAAAAGGCCCAGAGGGGAAGACACACTATTAGGACTCTAGCTGACAGAATCATGGTAATATGGGGAAAGAGAAGGATCCATTGGGTCCTAGAAAAGTCCAAGTAGAAAATTATGATGGGTGGATCTGGGCCCAGGGGTCCTGCTCTAACAGTAGAATGAGCCAAGTACAATGTGTGCAGTAAACTTTGACGCATATTCACATCTGGCCATTGCACAGGGCATTCTTTACAGTTTAATGGAGTGTGTGGACTGACATTTACATGAACTCTGGTGCCACAAATTTGAACACATCCCCTAGATGGGGAGGCCTGTTGGCACTTAGACGAAGGAAAGCAGCCTACCAAGAAGACACTTGATACCCTATGAGCACATACACTGAGAAGCGGAACCATTTTGTCACAGTCATAGGGGATGTGACTAGGGAGAAATTGTAAGTGATGGTGGGAGGGATGGGAGGAAACAACGTATGGGATAACTAGAGATGAATTTGAATAAATTAAGAAAAAAGTTAAAAATAAACGACTATAAGCTTTGGTCTACTCTTCTCCTCCGCAACTTTTCATCGCCCAGTAGGAGCTAATAACATGGGCTGTTCATTGAGGGAAGTTGTGAAGTGTACCTTGAAGATATTAAGGGGACATATTGTAACCTGTGCGTATTGTTCACCCTGACTGAGCTGGAGACGTGTCCCACATAAATATCTGTCCCTCCCACTGTGTTCTGAAGCCATCTAAGTCTTGTTCCTGAGCCCCTCATGCACTCTCAGTTAGTCCCTCACTCACACTACCTGCTGGGATTCTAGTATTGTTGACGACAGTCTGTGCTCTTTGTACACCACACTGAAAAAACCTCCTCTCAGACTACCTGGCACTTGACATCACCTCTCTTGCCTTATAAAGGATTACTCTGTGTGGCCAGGATCCTCACCTTGTCATCTACTCCTTTTCTCTGTTTTTCCCTTTTTAAAAATATTTCATCATTTTCCTCAAATGTTTTCAATTTTTGGTTCATATTCCTCTTTTTTAAAAATTTAACTCCCATTTCTTTTTCCCCTTATTCGTCCTGTTTTCAATTTCTTTCTGATTTTCTTCTTCTTTTTCTTATTTTTCCCTTTTGTTCTGTTTCTGCTTTTTCTGAAACTATTTTTTCTGTTTCTTGCCTTCTTATCCAAATTGTACCTATCATCTTTTTTTCCTTTCCTTCCTCTTTTCTCTCTTTTTACCTCTTTTCTTTCTCTGACATTTTATCACCATTTTCATGTTATTATTTTTCCTTAGTACAACTTTTCCCTTTTTTCTCTTCCTTTTAAATTTGGTCCTTTGTTCTTTTTCATGTTTTTGCAACTTTTTCTTTCTTTTCCTTAATTTCATTTCCATTCTCATCACCTTTTGCTTCTTTACTGCAATATTTCTCTTTTTTAGCCATTTCTTCTTTATTTTCTTTACTATTCTCCTTTATTGTTGATTCAAATTTTCATTAGTTTCTTCAAAAATTTTATACTTTTTTTGCCAGGATATTTACGTCATAAACACAGAGGAGTTTGACAAAAATTATGGATAAATAGATGGAAAAGAGGAACAGGATGGCTAAAAGATAGATAAATGGATGAACGGTAGTCACAAAGTAACAAGTGTCAAGGGTAGAAAATTGGAGACAAACAGAGACATGGTAGATGATAGAATCTGTATATGGCTGATAGACAGTGGCTCAGCAAATACATTATGATAAAAATAGAGAAATATACAATAGCTACAATATAAATGTGCAGTAGAAGAGAAAATCAGGTTAGTTTTGTGATACCATTACATGAATGGTTAACAGGCATGCAATAACGACAGGAAAGAAGCGAGATAGGTAGAAGATAATCAAATTATATGTAAAGAAAAGATGATAATTTTATGGACGTTACATACATAAGAGACAGGTGGATGCAAGATAAATGGTAATTAAAAATGAATGATTCCTGGATGGATATCATTTACAGGATAGATAAAAGATAGATGAAAGACAGGCATGGGATAGTTAGAAGATTGAGACATATGGATAGAGTGTGAATTCAGGTCAAGACCACATGTGCCTGAATATGAGAAGTTTCAAGGTTGTTAGAACAGATTTTTGGACTAGCCGAGAGAGAGAGAGAGAGAGAGAGAGAGAGAGAGAGAGAGAGAGAGAGAGAGAGAGAGAGAGAGAGAGAGAGAGACAGAGACAGAGACAGAGACAAGGACAGGGACAGAGATTGACAGAGACACAGAGACACAGAGAAAGACACAGAGACAGAGACAGAGACAGAGACAGAGAGTCATAGAAACAGAGATGAGCCAGATTGGATAACTCAGCTAAAAGCAGATGCAAGCCAGAACAACTGGGTCAATCTAGACTGAAGAGAAGTCAGAAAGTACAGGTAAGTGTGAGATTATTAAGCAGTAAGATGCTGATGCTGAAAACATTATAGACCTATATAAGACCTATGCTAGACCTTCGCGAGCTTTTCTATCTAATTCAGCATTTGTTGTTTTGCTTTATTTATTATCATATAGCATCATAACTATACTTTTTGTAATAAACAATCAAAAGGCTTCCAAAAGCAAGGTGTGCAAATTTCTTATGTATTATATATCCCCTTTGAATATTTAAAGTCAAATACTATCATTTAATTAATAGGTTGTTGTTTGTCCATATGAATACCAAATTGATAACAACAAATTTTCAAACATAGAACATAGGCTATGACTCTAAGGACTATGAATATTATGAAAGAAAATATAGTGAACTCCAATGTCTTACTGGAACCAGGGTAGTTGAGCGGTTATCAAAATCACACATGCATGCACCATACTTCTTCTTGCCTCAACACCAAACCTCTTTCTTGAAAAATGCACTGTGTTACATGATTAGTCTTCCAGTGAGTTTGGAGTGCATGATAACACTTCTTTTATCTCACTGTGGTATAAAAAATGTGGCCTTCGGCATACCAGAATACTCGTGGTTCTTTCCTTTGTTTTCTTCCAATAAAAATTAAATTCCTTTCCTACGGACATGGGCTGGTTTCTGCTGGAGACATTCATACCCGTGCTGTATCCCATTTCTACCCCACTTTCTAAGCAGAGGAAATATTATTCTTGGTAGAAAACAAACTAGAAATATATTTATGTTTTTAAAATGCTGGGCATATTGTCCCCAAAATACTGGTCAGCCTGTTTAGCCTACTTGAGAGTTCCAGGTACTTGGTTCGACTTTGTCTTTTAAAGTAAGATGAGGATAATACAGAAAGAAAGACAATCCAACAAACCAAATATCTGTAGGTGGGAAACAGGAGCTAATTTTCAGAGCAAGAACGGGATGTAGTAGGCACTGTACTCTGAAAGTGTAGTCAACAGGCTAATGGGAAAGAACAGATACTGCCTGAATTATTTCTCTGTAGAACATACGTTCTTTATCAGGACATAAGGGTTCGTCTGCCATATGAATAATATTCCTAGGATCTCATAGTCATCCTCACACACAGGAAACTTGTAGTGCAGTATAGTGTTTATTAAAGTAAGTTATGCCCTCTTTTATCAGATATTACTTCACACATTGGATGCCTGAAATATAGGTTACAAAATGGCGTAGGATCACAGAGAAATACATGGATAAATCAAAATTTAGTCCTGACATTTTGGACAAAGCCCATGATGGATTACTATTTTCTGCATTGCAAACCTCTCTAGCTTTTCTTATTTTGTCATAAGAAAATAGCACACCCATTGATGGCACTTTGTCTTAGCATACTCACAGATGTATTATGAATACTTGAAGTAGTATGGGGCAAATAAATAGAAAGGAATAGTGGTTATCTCACTCTAATGTGGATGGAACAGTTTGCCTTTGCATCAGATTTTGAATGGATTAAATATGCTTAAAAATTAACTACAAACTAAATATTGAGAAAAAAATAAACCACTCTCCCTCTCCCATGAGGGGACACTTTATGTTCCTTTTCCACTTAGACCAATTAGGTCCATCTTCTGCTTAATTTTTTTCTTAGAGTTCAAGATGTATGATGCTTTGTGAAATCAGAAACATGCGGGATTTTCTTGAACAGGCTGCTGAGGGTGTTGCTTGTTTTCACTCAGGTAACCATAAGAGGCATGCTGAAAAGAAAAGAAGAAGGAGGAAGTGTGTTAAACTGAAATAATTTGTGTTGATAGGAGTTTCCATATTTTTAAAGCCAGTGAGGCACTTGCAAGCATTTTCACATTATTGTTTACAAGGTACTAGCACACAGAGTCAGAGAGAATGAGAGAGAGAGAGAGAGAGAGAGAGAGAGAGAGAGAGAGAGAGAGAGACAGAGAGAGAGAGAGAGAGAGAGACAGAGACAGAGACAGAGACAGAGACAGGGAGAGAGAAGCATTGAGAGAAAGAAAGAGAAAGAAATGCATAGAGAGAGAGAAAGGGAGGAAATGAGAAAACTAGGAAAGTAAGATAACTGAAGGATTCTTCTTTCCAGATGCCTTTTGGTTTAATGACAGTCCTGAAAATCCAAAACTTTCTTTAACTCTACAGCATATCTTTCTTTACCTCCACTCCACAACTTTTGAAAAGTCAGGACTACATAAAATATTACCTTTCCCATTGGATTTATGTCAAACCTATGTATACACAGTGTAAGTATATGATTCGTCTCTCACTTGGAAGTCGAGGAAGACAAGCAAAAGGGCATTGTTATATATTTCTATTGTAGAACTTTTTCCACACTTTTTTTGCAGTGATACAGAACCCGGCAAGTAGAACCAAACTGGGAAAATAATGAAATAAATGCAGGAGGAGTTGGGCTTCAGCACATATCTGAGTGAGCATAAAGGAATGAGGCTTTTCAGAATCATGGGTTCAGGTTGAATCCCTTGCTATTCCTACTCACTTTCTCAATAATTATCGGACAGCTGATGCTAATTTTCTGGGCTACCAGATAAATTTTGTGACAATTCTGACACATAGAGACAAATTTATTGTCCTCATTGTCTTCATAATGGGCACAGAAAGGGCTACTATAGGAGACCATTTAGTTAATGAGTCCTTCAGATCACTAACCCATTTTTGTCTCAGTATGAGATATAGGGATTGATTTCCTGGTGACAATGATAGTTGTCAAATTTAAGCCTTTTATATGAAAATATTACTCTTTTAGCTATCTGTAATTTCTAAAACTTTTAACTGAAAATATGTTTTATGTGTTGCTACTTTGCCTGATTGAATGTTTCTGATCCTTATAGGGCTAGCTGTAACTAGACATGAAAGGCTAAATCAGCTTCATTATTTTTATTCAGTTTGCTTTTCATTCTGCAGGTATGACTTTAAATATTGTCCGCTAAACCCCTCTACCCTGTCCAAAGTAAGTCAAGGTTATAGATAGATTCCAAGCAAACTCACTCAGAAAAGGAAACAATAGGGCTTATTCCAATGTGAAAAGACATACCCAAAGTGGGTTACAGATTGTATTGCAGTATTCCAAATGTATAATCTCAGTAAGGAATCTGGATTCAT
This sequence comes from Acomys russatus, assembly GCF_903995435.1. Classification (NCBI taxonomy): domain Eukaryota; kingdom Metazoa; phylum Chordata; class Mammalia; order Rodentia; family Muridae; genus Acomys; species Acomys russatus. The sequence goes on from NW_026131948.1 coordinate 9,615, forward strand.
TGTTGTGCTTGGCAGTAAAGGGAGGTGTGGCTGGGGATGACTGAAAGTCATACTCTTTTTAAGAAACATTTATGGAGTTCAATTGTACAAGGATATTTGTAGTTGTTACTACTGCACTAAAACTCATTCTTTTTCATTCAGTAGTGAGTTTTAACATCAGATGTGTAACTTCTTTCAAATTGATAAAGATTTTTCCTAGCATATCAAATGCATAGCTTGTTGCAAGGGTGTTTAACTTATGAAGAAGACTACCAGATCCAAGAGAGAAATGTAGAGAGCACGTTAATTCTATTATATTGATGTTTGTATAGCCAGTAGTTGACCTATTCCAAACCGTGATGCTATGAAATGTGGACCGTGACTTTCTTCCCAAGGTGAAGATATTTCTTAAGTCCCCCAGGACAGGTATTTTTGATTTACAACTTTCACGTGATTGAAATGCACCTACATGTGACCATATTGATGGATCCTGTGGAATCATGGATGAGTACCGTGCTGTCGCTGGTGGGTAACCTTCTGTTGCCAATGGGTGATGAGGCACTGTCAATGGCTGATATGCCACTGTCATTTCTTGATGTGACATTGCTGACGGGTGAGGCAAAAGTGGAGTAATACAATTAATAGGATCCTCCTAAGTCTGTAAGAAATCTGGGGAAGTTGTACAGGTTAAAAAATGATGGTTCATGTAGAGTTCTCCATGTTACATGTAAAAGCTGATACACGTTTATATGTTAACTGTGTGCTCACAGCTTGAAAACAACAGCTCATATCTACTACCCTTCTTTCATGTCCAATGCATCTAGCCAGATAAGTTGCATAATGGACATGGAATCAGGGAGTGAGTTATGGTAAATAATAATTTCCCAATTAACACCCAGTGCAAACAGTCTAAATTTGAGGAATAACACCAATGACTTCAAGGTTTAAATGCGAAATCTCTATATTTGATAATATCTTGTCAAAGACTTCTTTGTGGGATATCTTCCATTTTATCAATAGATGCTGACATATATATTATACAGGAAGGAACATGTTTAAAAACAGTGGCCTCCACCCTACTCCACAGTCCATTTGTCTTTTTTCTATAAGTCTGACGTGTGGATTCTCAGAAAAGTAATTTGCATAAAAATTAATGGGCCCTCTCTCAAGGTTGCCGCGGAGCAGCAAGGGGGCTTCTAGCCATTGAGAGCAAGGGTCCTAGGATATCAGGTGGGGACAGATTTGCCGCGACAGACAGACACGAACACAAGAGAAGTTTAATGCTGATGCCAAAACCTTTACTAGAGCACAATGGTTTATTCAGTCATGACAGGAACGTCTCCTAGTTTCAAACCACAGTTTAAGAGATACAGATCAGGTTACAAAGTGCAAAGTACAGCAAAAATCATAAACTAAACAAGGTCCTCTGTCTATGCACAAGGGGTAGAGACAGACTTCGGATAATCACCTCAGAAGGTGGCCTGAGATTTTCTTAGAATTTGCAGTCAGCCAGGCAAAGCTGTCTCCTTTTTCAGGCATGTTATTATTAACAGTTTTTACCCATGAAAGAATTAAATGTCTGCACATCTATAGCCAATATTTAGATAAAGGAGTTATATTCCTTTACACATCTAAATATTTCTTTTAGTCCCATACATTGTAAACCAAAACAATCCCATGGGGTGCCATTCTTTACTACCACCTTGGTAAATTTTGTAATTATGTCATTTTTTCTGCTGCAGATAAACTGTACCATGGAGGTCTGGCCCTCAAGATTCTTCCCCAGGGAATCAGGTCCTAATGTCTTATCTTTTTACCATCCTCAGTAACCCATCGTGTTAAATCCTCATCATACACTCCTATATATGATAATGGAGGTTAGGAAGTGGCTCTTAGAGCTATGGTTATCTGTATTTGGGTCTCTGCCACCATTTCCCTTCAATCCAGTCCTAAGTTGTCCCATTTCTATTTTACTGGGAACTCCCAGGAATTCTTCATTCTCCTCTCTATCCTCACTTTCCTGGATATGCCTTCTCTTCCTAGCATTCTTTAGCCTATATTTCTGCCTGTTGCCATTTGTCAAGTGCCTCCTGTACATTTGCATTTTCTTTCTGTATCAACTGCACAAGCACCTTCACCCCCAAGATGTAGTTTCCTTTACAGTAATGCTTTTGGTACAGTTTAATATGATATATTCAACTTTCTGCAGAATTACTTCATCCACAGCCACCATTGGTTCATTTCCCAATAGACTCACATCAGGTTTCTCAGTTAGTGAGATGTTCAGAGGGTAAGAACGGCCTTGCCCTGGAAGTGGACATAATAGGAATGCATGAGTGATTATAGAGCAAGGAAGGAGGGAAAGCAGAAGGTGGCCAATAACCAGGAACTGTACACCCAGGACTCGGGATGCTCATCTCAACAAATAACTGGGCTTCTGCCACGGACCATTGCGAATCTAGTTGCCCATTACCTGATTGATGTCGGAGCATCCTCCGAGCCGATAAGGATACATGTCACACAGACTCTAGCAGAGTGTGTGTGGCATCAGGTCATTAATCACATTCACCACGTGCACAAAACCAACACAGTTAGTGTAAAAAATATACAGGTATACCATACATGAACTTATTTACAATTTAAACTCCGGATTTTTCTGTACCTGCTCTGGTGGCTGATCTTCCTGGTTATCTTGTCCTTGTCTAAATTGTGGAGGTTCATATGGTAGGCTGTGAAGTATCTCAACATGCTGGGACAAGTCAAACACACATCTTTCTTGTTCTCTCTCCTGCAGTTATTGATTTGTCAAAAATAAACATCAAAGTATCACTTTTATAAAAAAATTAAAAGGCATTAGCTTTAACTTAAGTGTAGGCCAAAGAACTGAGAGTAAGGAGCTTTTCATCATAGAAAACAAAAAATACACAAACAAATAAACAAAAACGAAACCCAACAGGTCCTAGGAGAGCTACGTTAATTACTCAGCTATAGTTGAGCTTAGCAAAAGTAGACAGTTTAACAGAAGCCGAGATAATTTAGTCGGGGATCCTTTCCATAGGTTCCTACTGTAAAGTTGTGTAACTTGTAAAACAACCTGTCTTAAAGCCCCCCAAGAATGACCTTTATATATAAATTAATCCCATATTAATGAAAGGCTGGTTTCTCAGTGAATACAGGGCTATGGGGCCTATGGACTGGTTTTGTAGCACACAAGTAAAATATATTCCTCTAAGTCACAGACTTCTGAACATCCAAATATCTTCAAAATCAAGTATACATCATTAATCCTGTGTCAGAGACTACCTAGGATCGATATGTTTAATTCTCTAGAGCAATTGAACTGCAGCTGATGTGGAAGTCTGAGCTGAATAAACAAAGTCAATGTAATTTACTATATTAATGAATTATCCTTTCAGTTTTAAACTTAAAATGAACTTTCCATACCTCTTGTTCAGTATTTGTATCAGGAAAGAATCTGGTTATTTTCAAATCATAGACTTCTATTTCTATTCGTGAGTTGCTGCGTAGGACAATCCTTTTCTGCAAAGGTGGACACAGGAGTGGAAAAAGCTCCTGTGCTGCATTTGTGGGGAAACAAAATGAATTGCTATTATGTAATGCCTTTCTTTAATACACTGAATATAAATTCATGGAAAAGAATGCTCAGTAAGCACACAGGGAACCTGAGATATCCAGAAGTTGAGATCTAGCTACCTCTCCTCAGCTTCTGTACAAAGACAGATCGAAGACCTACTACTGATTGTTTTACAAGTTTAAAATTGAATCTACATTGAGAGTTTAGTTATTCATAAAACTTTCCTTCTAAAGAGTTCATTGAATTTCATGGTACTTGAAAAATCCATGTAAGACAAAAAGAAAACTCAAAGACACATCCTTGTCTACCTAATAGGATGAGAACTAAATGGCTATGATTTTCCACAGAGAATACCCAATCTGTCTATTTTTAAGAGTTCCATAGATTTTTTTCTGCCTCTGAAAAACTAGTGCATTAGAAAGAGTGATACCTGTTTTGAGAAATAATTATCACACTTTCTGTGAAGTGAATTGAGCAAAAAGAGTTACTTATAGCTGAGCATTGTCAGGGGTAACAAACATGTATTTGGAAGATTTTGAGATGTACCTCAGTTACTCCAGAGGCTGACTGTTATATGGGCACTATGGGTCCCACCACTGCAGCTGGGTATACATTGTTTTTTGTGTGTATATGATAGATTGTGTTGTTTCTGGTGACTTTTCTTGTTCTTGTCCATGCTCCACAGCGATTTCTAGAGTCTTAACAGTTTTCTTGTCTTTGGTATCTGGTATTAGTTCACAGAAATCTTCATCAGATGGAGAATTAGAATTTAGAATAATTTCATCAATAAAATCTTCCTTAAATTGGAGTTCTTTGCCCCTTCCAATGGTTTATTCTCAGCCTTAACCCTATCTTCTTGTTGTGGGGAGCCACCTTTTTTCTGACTATCATTTGAAAAGACCTCCGAAGGTACAATGTTTTCCATATACACCGGCTTTAGCATGTTCATTAAATCCATCAATGAATCCTGTACAGAATGTGCAGAAAAAGCACTGATTGTTACTAAAACATTAATGTGAAATTTTTATAGAACAGGACACTGTGGTTTTATTTTGTGTTAAAGCAAAAGCACACACATACACACAAACACACACACACACACATACATGTAAACAGACACACACTTCTGTGTTGTTTCCATTGAACAATTTGGAATAGATGTATGAAACTTACAGAACTAATATAAGTGGTGCTAATAAAACTGTAAAATTCAAACTACCTTTGAAAATGATGAAAAAAGGCAGATTAACCCTAATAAGTGAAAATATTACAATAAAAAAGACTTAAATTTTGCTATATCATTTCTTAGTAAAAATAATGCCATTGGAAAATCACCCCATAATGTCCAATTTTCCATTTTGTTCTATCAAACTCAGGATCCTCAATATGCCATACAAGGTTAACAACTGTACATAGAGCCATAATAACAGTCCCTAACTAAAAGGTGGAATTCTGCTCAGTTTTTGATGAGGGGCTTTTACTTGAGAGAACATAAGGCCATTCCCAGGGCATCTCAGTGGGCACTACACTTCAACATGGCCACTGATTCCTCTTCACAAAACTAACACTCTTGCCTTTCCCTGAGTTAGTAAGGAATTTGGGTGACACAGCTTCCAACTTAAATATTTCGGTAAATATGAATTAGCTCCCCAAATCACAAGAAAAAGAAAGTGTCAGGGTTTACAATGATTTTCCTGGGAATTGTGGCTTTAGGTCAACAGTCTCACAATATGTCCTCAGAGTGCATTACAAAAGTCTTCACTAAAGAGACAATGAGAATACTGTCTTTAGTATTGGTGATGTAGGATGGAGAGTGGAGAAACTTTAGCCCTACTGAAGATAATTGAAGAAGAAATGCAAATGTGAATGAGTGGACAGTGGGCCTAGGAAATATTTCAGGGGGCTTAGCCAAAAAAAGAGCATCCAAATAAAGAAATTTCTCAAGGAATAATGTAGTCAAGAAGGTCATGCCTTAATCTACTATTAGGAGACAGTGATTATATGTTCATATAGATAAATCCATCACATATCAAGAGTTACATGTTTTTCACAAGTTAAACATTGTCTTAAAGCTCCACAGAAATGGTCATTATGATTGTCCATTTTACTTTGGTAAGTTTCACTCATGGACAAGCTTTTGAGCATATTTTGTACACTGTACATATTCCACCTGCAAACAACCAATAAGTGGGAGGAAACAAATAGTACGCCTAATGTGGCCTTCAACTAATATTCCCTAATCTATGCCACTCAAATCATGGTAAGGATTGTGATTCTCTAAAGTCAGCAATGCTACAAGGAAGATACGGGCCTTGGTCAAACTTCTATCTGCAAATGTAGAGGTAACAGCTTCCAGACCTCTTACAGGTCTTTCACTGCCTCTAGTGTGTCCATGACCATGCATGTCTATCAGCTTGCTAATTCTCTTCAACAAATTGTGAAACTCTTCTTGTGTTGTCTACTGGCCTATTTAAAGCAACACGAATTAAAAGAGAATTCAAGAATGAGCTTTATGAATAGTAGCGATGAGGCCAATTATTCCTATGTGAATCTATAAGTTATAAAACAAGAAAATGGCACACTTTTTGATAATTAAACATCAAGTGCCTTCATTATGCACAGTAACTCTTGTGAAAAGGTATGTCAAGATGGGGCCATACACAATACTCAGATAGGAATGCATAAGTATTGAGTGCTTGAGGCAAGTCAGGCTAAATACGATGAACTGGTAGCTAAAATAAATAGTAAGTACACAATCAAACAAGTAAATTCCATTTCATTATTTCAATGAAGTGAAAAGAATGTCAAAGTTATAACTATTTGAGTAAAAGATTCTTTGTCAACAGCATTATCCATTCCTACTTCATGCTCTTTTCCTGCTGATTTCTCTCCATTTTTCAACCAGGTAAAAGTAGAATCTAAAACCAATTAATACCAATATTTTATAAAGCAATCATTTTTCTACAATCTGTAGCATCTACTCTTCTATATTTATCACCTCTCTACTGTCTTCCTGTGATTTCTCCTGTTCTCAACTATGTACATTATATCTTTAGTATCTTCTTTTTACACACTGCCACTCATCTGTCAATCATCTGTTGTCTGTCACTGATTTTCTACATGTCATTTTCTATATTCTATCTTCTACTGTATCACTAGCCTAAATCTTCTATCTCCTATTATATAATTGTCTACTTGCTATCATATCTTTCAGAATCCTGTCATATGTCTACATGTATCCATCCTCTATTTTCTATCAACTGTGTATTCATCATGCATATACCTATAATTTGCCTACATAAAACCTACATTCATTCTGTCATATATCAAAACTAAATCAGTTTGTTTTCTATTAACAATTTATACCTTCACCAACTAACCTATATTTACCTGCATTATTATCACCTATCTGCAATCTCAAATCTATCAAACCCATGTTTACCTTCTTATTTGTATATGTGTGTGTGTATTTGTGTTTATTGTGTGTGTGTGTGTGTGTGTGTGTGTGTGTGTGTGTTTCAAAAAAAGGTTTCCCTCCTTAGGATTGGCTGTCCTGGACTCTCTTAGTAGACTAGGCTGGGCTCAAACTCACAATAATCTCCTTGTGTTTACATTCTAAGAATCATTTGTATTCCTGCTATACTTTGGCTAATTTACACCTAACTATGATTGACTATTTACATATGCTGTATCACTTTCAGATCTATTATTTATCTATCATCCAAATTCTATCTGTTCTAGGTCAAAAATAAATCTACTATCCCCCATTTATATACTGATTATGTTCTACTGATCGTGTTTATATCATCCATCTGTGTATAGCCTACAAAAATATACCATGTCTATCTTCCATATTTCTATACTTTATCATCTATCCATGATCAGTTTATACTGAATCTGTGTATCATCTATCCTAAAGGAGTCTCATTTCAATCTCTGTACCTATAAATTGTGCCTACACTGTGTGTGTATTAGCAACTACCCTGTAGTTACCATGTTTCTACCGTGTGTCTAACACATAAGGATCACCTATGTAGCAGTTACTCTGAATCTATCTTCCATTTAAAGATCAGTTTGTCCTAGAGCTATCCTGTAACTTTGTTCCATCTATCAAAATCATCTATCCATCTTCTATCTTCTATATACTTCATTTCTATTTATATCATATTTCTTCTACATATAATGTGTCTGCATAATATTCCTGCATTATTAATATCATACTATTTTATATGTCTCTATCCGTATAGACCAATCCTCTGATCATCCCATGCCTGTCTCCCATCTACCCTTTAAGCTAAGCTGTGAATGGCTACCATCCAAGCATCATTAATCATTAGCTATCTTTTATGTCCTTTCCACCTATCTCTCATATATATATATCGTCAATCAATTTATCTTTTTTAATTTTCTTATCTTTTGATTATCTTCTACCTGTCTTCTATACTCTGGTTATTCTGTGATTGTTAACCATCCATGTATCACTATCCCATAACTACCCTGAATTTCTCTTCCTTGGCACATCTAGTTGGTAGTTATTGTTTATATCTTTTCCTTTTTTATCATATTTAATTTTCTGAACCATGGTCTTCATTCCATATATGGATTTAATTCTCTAACTCCTCTGAGTTTTTCTTCAAATCTTTAACCTTCATCCTCTAGCTGTCTTGTTCCTGCCATCCATTCATCAATCTATTGTTTAGCTATACTGTTCTTATTATCCATGTATTTATCCATCCCTTATTTTTGGGATATCCTATCATCTATAACTCTGATGTATCATTTAATTTCTCCTTACCCTAAATCATTCTGATCTATTTTTCAACATATCTATAACCCTTTAGTTTTCCCATAGGATACATTCTTCTCATCTCTCCTTTATTATTCTCCATAAATTTATCATCTATTCAATGCATCTTGTATATTCATCTTTCATTCCCTCTTTCACTCTCTTTTAGTTAGTTTGGCTAATGGTTTGTCTATCTTCTTGGTTTATCTAAGACCCAGCTCTTGGTTTTGTTAATTGTTTGTAGTGTTTCCTGACTTTCTAATTTGTTAATTTTCACCCTGAGTTTGATTATTTTCTGACTTCTACTGCTCTTGGTTGTTTCTACTCCTTTTTTTCTAGGGCTTCGAGTTGTGTCATTAAGATGCTTATGTGCGATGTTGCCAATTTCTTCTTAAAGGCCCATTTTCCTCTTAGCACTGCTTCCAATATATTTCACAAATTTGGGTATTCCATTGCTTCATTTTCATTGATTTTCCCGCAGTCCTTGATATCTTTCTTTATTTATTTCTATTGTTCTGGAAATGATTGCAAGGTTGGCAGTAGAAAGTGAAAATTTAAACTTACAGTTCAAAGCAATTGGAAAACCAAATGTGACATTGGTAAAGGAGAAAAACCTAGTAACTGAGAGTGTGTGTGTGCCATACTGATGCTCTACTCTGCCCCAAGGACCAGGTGGTCAGACAACAGCATGGCGAAAGGTGCAGATAGACAGTGAATGATAAGGAGGCTGTAACCCAAGATCTTTAGAGAAAAATGTCCCCATAGAAGAACCCTCCAATGTCACACAGTCATGATAATTTTTCCCAGTAACTTTAAATAATGTGCCTTCTCAAAATGATGATGAGGTTTATGATGAAATGGCATAGGCTCCAATAGATATGCTAGATATAAAACATTTTAAGGACTCTATCGTCAGGTATGGTTTACATTTCACTTACATTAACATAGGCCGAGTAAATGGGCCACACAATTTTGATTGTTCCCCATGATAGGAAAAGTTGGATATCAGCATTATTACAAGCTGATCAACATTTGCAATGCTTATCATAGTGACACAATGAGACAGAGGGAAGATAACAAGGAAATGGAAAGGAAATAAATATTAATAACGAGCAATTGCATGGTGAATGATGGGAGGCCGACTTAAGACAATCAGTCAAATATAATGACACAATGATTGAACAATATTGTACTGCAGCCTTAGATCTTGGGACATATTGGTGGAACCTTGTACGATAACTGTCCCCTTTGCTAAGGTATTTCAAATGACTCAGGAACAACAGAATTTCCTGGAGTAATTCAAATAGTGATAAATAGAACAATAGCAGATATTGACAATATACAGGTACTGAAACACATTATGGCATATGAGAAAGGTAAAATGGAATGAAAGTGGGCAATTACATGCGTAAAGAGAAGCAGAGCTGCTTTACATAAATGGGTAAGACAAATTATTAATATTAGCTTTCCAGATCATCAAATTTACATTGTAGGACATGCACTAGACAGAGATCACAGATATTATAACACTTGGTATTTTATTTGGGGAATAATTGGTCCTGTAGAAAGAAATAGTAAGGCTAATGGTTTCAGACTTCAGAATAACAAATGCACTCAATTTATGGTAATGGTACTCTTAACAGGATAAGAAGCATGTAGCCATAATGGCTGTGTGGTTTCTAGATTCCAGGATATTGCAGTATAAGTGGGAAAAGAAAACATTGGAATAGGAACTGTCAAAATAAAAGAGATGTGCATCATAACATCTTAATGGGAGAAAATGGTAGAAGGGACCCATGAGCTCCAGTCCCAATGAAAAACACAAGCAAGATATGCCTGGCTAGTACAGAAGCATTGAAATCATAGGAAAACTGGAATTACATGTTACTGATTTAATCCATACTACTGATGGCAGCACCATCTTGAATATGACCTGAACACTATCTATTACATTACTTTCACAGATTGAGTGTTACAAATGCAATGATGGTATTTAAGGTCCTTTGCTTCCAGGGAGAGTGGAAATCATTGTAGGAATAAGTTGAATGTTTTCTCAGGGTCTCTTTGTTCATCCCATTACTATATAGGGAAGGAGGAAATAAAAACCATGGCATGTGTAAAAATGGAGATGTAAATTACATTAGGAGAGAGATCTACTCAGCAATGATTGTTTGGTCAATTATGCACAAAGCTACTCTGGTAGAATGAGCCACTGCATACGGAAGTAGGGGAAAAAGTGTCTTCCAGCAATCAATAGTTAGTGGTCAGAGATCTACATTAATAATACAAGTGAATGGTGTTGAATTAAAAGGTATGTTCAACAACAATGGTGTTATGATTATTATTTCAAGCAAGTATTCGAATCCAAAATTAGACAGTTAAAAAATATTACAGATATTACAGGAATTGGTAAATTATTGCAAATTAAAAACAGGAAACAGTGGTTGCAGTGAGTGGAACCAGACAGGCAGCCAGGGAAGCTGAGACACTTTGTGGCTGCCATACTCACCCTTTTTGGGGGAAGGGATTCTCTACAATAATGGGGTACTCTGTTTAATATTCCTATGATTACAGAGACAAACAATGATGAAGCTAAGGTTGAAATTGTACATGTTTCTAAGAGGGATATTAAAATGATTAATCAGTAGCTACTGCCATCTCTGTCCACTCTTCAAAATCAGAGAGGTTTTGAATGTCTAGATACATTAAAGGGGACACTCCTGAGACAACAACACACTTGTTCCAAAATGAGTTTCAAACAACCCTGTGTGTCAAGCAGATTGTCTATTAACCAAAAATATAACTGCAGGCTCTTTTCCATTTAATACAAGAGCAATTAGAGGTTTAGCATATAAAATATCTTGCCAGTCTGTGAAATGTTCCAGTGCTTGTGGTAAAAAACAAGTCACGCAGTTGGATGTTGATAACTGATTTGAGAGCATTAAATAATGTAAAACAAACAATAGGCCATTTACAGCCTGGAGTTTATTTACCTTCTCTATTAACTAAGTAAGACTATAATAATGATAGAATTAAAGATTGATATTTTTATGAATCCTTTGAATGAGAAAGATAGGGAAAATTGCATTTTCAGTATAAACACTGAACTGTAGTGGTAAAAAAATTGATACCATTAGAAGGAAAATTCACATGGAATGTTGAACAGTCCCACCCTAAAGAAAAAGTTTGTGTAATGGCCTTTGGAAATAAATTTCAGAAAGTTTCCTCAGTAGATCATTTTTCATATATGGATGATATTTTTTGGCAGATATTTTAGTAATTTAAAAATAATTGTGTAAAAAGTACAATGAATTCTACCATTGTAGGGATTACAGAATGTTGTAGAAAAATAAAGAGAGGAATAGCCCTTGTCTATTTAAGCTATAAGATATCTGTACAAGAAATTAAAGCAGAAAAGGTATAGAATAATCAAAAACCCTAAATAACTCTCAAAAATCAATGTGAGTCATTAACTGGTTAATGCCTACAAGTAGTCTATCTTCCTATGAGTTAAGTCACTTATTTTAGACATTACAAGGGGAAACACAGTTAAACAGAACCTTATGTTAAAAACAAGAAGCAGGAAATGAGCTAATTTTGGAAGAATAAATACTTCAGAAGGACTATGTTGAAACAACTGACCCTAAGCTTGGTTTTTTTTCTGGTTATTTTTCCTTAAAAACATTCTCTGACTGGGCTCCTAATGAAAAGGCAAGACAGGATCATGGGATTCTCTTAGCAAAGAAAAAAAACGACTAGAAAGATGAAGACATTAATAGAAAATTTCTGAATTGATTGCAAAGAGCAGAAAAACACTATGTCAACTGTAAGGGACAGACCTGGCAGATATTGTAATGCCTCTTACTAATTCTGAGGTTAGGTCTTTCTGCCTAATTGTAGCTTGAAGTACTGTTTGGAGACATTAATGGCAAATACTTTAAAGAGCAAATGAATAGTGTTTATAAAAAGAACGGTTTTGATTCTTTCTTGTTTTGTAAAGAGGACAACAATACAGTGCCACTCACCATTTATACTGATACAAATAAATCGTGTATGGCTGGTTATAAGTCTAATAAAATTTTTAAGGTAATCAAAAGCCAAACTGCATGCATTGAAAAATCAGAAACTTATGCAATCCTTATCGTAAAATTGGATTTTCATGAATCACTAGCTCTATTCACTGACTCTTGGAATGCTTAATGGTCATTCTGCATATTGAAAACTTTGTATTTATTCATGATAACTATGAAATAACTATATAGTGTATGGAACAACAAGTTCTTCTGAGGAGAACCTGTCCCTTGTATATTACTTATATTTTATCTCATAAAAGTTAACCAGGTCCATTGACAAAAGGAAATGAGAAAATTGACCAACAGTTCATAGGAAATATGCTCAAAGTCTCTGAATTTCATGAAAAACATCATGTTAATGGCAAGGATTAAAAGAAAACATTCCCTATTTCATGTCAACATGATAAAGAAATAATGAATCTGGTTCCTACATGTTCTTTCTATAAAGCCTTCACTTCAAATACTGGAGTTAAGACTAGGAGTATGAAATATAAAAGAATAATATGCATTATTTTGCAAAATTTGGAAAATTAAAAATGTACATCATACTATCCATACATATTGAGGTTTTTGATGGGCAGCGGCCTAAGTTATGAAATGCATGATTGTGTAATAATTCATTTATTGAAAATAAGGCAATTATATGACTACCTCCACAGGTTTAGACTGACAATACCCCTGCATATGAGTCTCACAAGAAGACATTTTTTATTTATTCAATTAAACGAATTACTGCTTTACCATATGAACAAACAGGGCCAGCAGTTCTGGAAAAGCCTATTGCACCTAAAAATAAATACTTATTAAACGATAGGAAAGTTTAGGACCAGCAGCGTCATGTTAAATAATGCTTTGTTGCCTTTCAATTACCTTAATGTTGGCGATGAGTTGATAACATTATTTGATAGACTTTGGCTTATAGAAATAAGTGAGCAATTAAGGCAAGCAATTTTCTTTAAAGTTTTATCCACCTGGGCTTGGAACCTGAAATAATTTACAGATGGTGCCAGTGGCATGCCCATGTTTATAAAGGGAGTGGAAAATATGGTGGCCAAGTAAATTTATAAATGGTGCAGAAAATGATTCAAGTACTTAATCTGTGCTTTCCATAAAGGTAGAACATGGAGAAAAAGTGGAGAAACTGAAAATAATTACAAGAACATTTTGAGTTTTGTGTTGTTGATAATTGTGTGCAGAGAAACACTTGTCTACAACTGAACCACACCAACAGATGTTATGAGTGAGATTTTTTTCTCTATTTTTTTTATTATTTAAGTTGATGAGGGTATTATATATAAAATTTAGAGGGTGAATTAATGAGAATACTGTTGATATAATATCATGCAGTGTTTCTGAAAAAAAATTATGTTCCCCTCTATTCTTAGGCAATACCAAAAAAACCCACATAGAATCAAATAATGATAGAAAGATATTACAGTAATCTACACTAAAAGATACACTTTATAAATACTCATAATAGTGGCAACATAAAATAGAAAATTTACAATTGTAAGACCCCTGTTAGTGAGTTAATCAAATTAAAAATAACAGTATCCTAAAATAAAAATTTAATACATATATTTTTACACATACCTTTACATTATTACAAATATATACAATAAACTACATACATCCAGAACACCATGTAGAATCAGGAATTATATAAATGGCACATTCAAAATATTTTCTATATTTGTATATGAGAACCTTGACAAAACTTTTTCCTGTATTCTTCAGTGTAAAATAGTGAATTAAAATCTATTCCCTATCATATCTCATCACTATTTACATATATCTCTCTAGATTTAAAATCATCTTAACCTCTAAACAACTCAGCGATTTGTAGAATTAAAAAAATCTAGTCTTCAAACACAAAAAATACTTGAGAAGAAATAAAAATTATTTACATTAGTAAATCAGAAATGCAGCTTCAAAAAACAAAACAAAACAAAACAAAACAAACCGACAAATACATTTTGCTACCTGAGCAGTTGCCAGAAACTCTCCTGTTCTCTTTCACTTCCATGACCAGCTGCAAATCCCGTTAAACTAAAAGAGAATGAAAAGGAAGCCCTAGGCCGTAGTCTTTCATCTCCACCCTCAACAAAGTAGACATTAGTTACAAGAAAAAATGTAAGTGACTCTCTGCCCTCTCATGTGTTTCCCCACTCCAGGTACAATGACAATAAAGTGTCTTCAAGCTGAAAGCACCTCATTATAACCCTGTGCAATATGGTGTGATGGAATCTGAATTTGTTTATCGTTTCAGCATGAAGGCAAGTACAGTTCACCCATACAGTGAGCTCAGGACTTAATTCTCACTATGAATCATATGGTGAAAAATGAAATACACCAAACTGTCCAGTTTTTTTCACTTTCAATTTTATACCTGCTCATTTCCATATAGAAAGGACTATGCTTGCTTATATATAATGAAATAGTGTATACAGACAGAATTAGAGATGCTTATGTATTATCTTCCAGTGGGATCAAAGTTTTATCAAGATTCTTAATTCCAAATGCATTATATATTAAATTAGAAAGATCTTATTAAGACTATCAGCTTCAAATAATTGTGTAGGTATTTTGATAGGAATTTCCTTGAATCACTAAATTAATTTTTGGAAGATTGCTGTTTTTACTTGTTAATTCTCATAATCAACAGACAATTGAGAATATTCCCTCTTCTCATGTCATCTTCTATTTCTTTCTTCAGAATTTTGAAAATGTTTTCAAACAAATCTTTCACTTGCTTGGTTAGAGTAACTCCTAGATATCTTTTATTCTTTTGGCTAATGTCAAGGATAAAGTTTTCCTAATTTTTCCCTGAATGATTGTCACTATACATAGTAATGATACTGATTTTGTGAGGTAATTTGGTATCCAGCCAATTTACGGAAGGTGTTTGTCAGCTGTAGCAGTTCTCTCACGAAATTTTTACTGTCATTTCTGTACACTATCATATGATCTGCAAATAGGAATAATTAGATTTCTTCCTTTCCCATGTGTATACCCTTAATCTCTATTTGTTGTGTAATTACTCAGGCATGAACATACAAGGAAAGAGGCCCAGAGGGGAAGACATACTATTAGGACTCTAGCTGGCAGACACATGGAAAAATGGGGAAAAGAGAAGGATCCAGTGGGTTCTAGAAACCTCCAAATAGAACATTATGATTGGTGAATCTGGGCCCAGGGGTCCTGCTCAAACAGTGGAATGAGCCAAGGACATTGTGTGCAGTAAATTTTGACCCATACTCACATCTGGCCAATGCACAGGACATTCTCAACAGTTTAGTTGAGAGTGGGGACTGACATTCACATGATCTCTGGTGCCACATATTGGACCAGGTCCTCTAGATGGGGAGGCCTGTTGGCACTTAGATGAAGGAAAGCAGCCTATCACGAAGAGACTTGATACCCTATGAGCATATACAATCAGAGGAGAAACCCTTTGGTCACAGTCATAGGGGATAGTAATAGGGAAGAATTGGAAGGGAAGGAGGGAGAAATGGGAGGAAACAATGATGGGATAACTAGAGAAGTAATTTAAATAAGTTTAGTTAAAAAATAGTAAATAGAAGACTATCAGATTCGGTCTTCTCTTTTCCTCCACATCTATTTATGTCACAGCAGCAGCTAATACCGGGGCCTATTCATTGAGGTAAGTTGTGAAGTGTACCTTGAAGATATTGAGGGGACATAATGTAGCCTGTGTGCATCGTTCACCCTGACTGAGCTGGAAAAAGGTTCCATGTAAATATTTCTCCCACACACTGTGTTCTCAAGCTACCTGAAGCCTTGTTTCTGAGCCCCTGATGCCCTTCCAGTTACTCGATCACTCCCCCTGCCTGCTGGGATTCTAGCACTGTTGATGCCAGTCTGTGCTCTTTGTACAATCCACTGATTAACCTGAACTAAGGCTCTCTGCCTCTTGACTTAACCGTGCTTCCCTGATGAAGCAATAATATGTGTGGCTAGGATACTCACCTTTTCATCTACACCTTTTTTTCCCTTTTAGAAAATTTTCATCTTTTTCTTCAAATCTTTTCAATTTTTGGTTCAAATTTCTCTTTTTCTGCAATTTTAACTCCCACTTCTTTTTCCTCTAAGTCATCCTGTTTTCAATTTTCTTCCTATTTTCTTCTTCTTTTTCTTAATTTTCCCACTTTCTACTTCCTGTTCTTTTCCATTTTTTTCCTGCAACTTTTTCTTTAGGTGGTTTTCTTTTTCTTTTCCTAATATTTTTCCTTACTTTCTGTTTCATGTGGTTCTCAGCTTTTATTCCTTTTTCTTCTCCTCTACAACTCCTTGTGTTCCCATTTTTCTTCTTTTCATCCTTTTACTCAAATTTTTTCTCTTAGTAGCTGTTTGTTCTAAATCTTGATGAAAATTTTCTTATCCTTTTTATTTTTTTATACTTCTCTTTCTTTCCTTTTTAGACTACTTCTTTTTTCTATATTATTCATCCTTTTCCTCAATTTATACTTTCATCTTTTTCTTTATTCTATTTTCATTTTCCTTATTTTTCATCTTTTTCAATGTTTTTCTTCTTTTCCATTCATTTCTAATTTTTTCCTCTTTTCTTCTTAATCTATAATTTATTCAACTAATTTTTATTTTTATTTTGCCTTTTTTATTCTTTGTTCTTTTTTCTATATTTTTCTCCTCATTCGCCATAATTTTCACTCCTTTGTCTCATTTTTTCATGCCTTTATATATATTTTTACTTTTATCTTAATCTCTTATCTAATTTTTTTGTCCATATTTCTTTTTACTATTATTTATCCTTTTTTCTATTTTTATATTTTTCCTTTCCTTTTTATTGTTTTATTTTCCTTTTTCCTCTTACCTTTCATTCTCATCTGTAACTTTACTCTTATTTAATATTTTCTTCACTTAATATTTCCTTTTTATCATTTTCTTCTAATTTTTCATCGTTTTTGCTCAACTTCACCCTATTCTAAATTTAAACTCCCCATTTTTTCTCTTATTCATCCGTATTTGAAATTTCTTTTTTTTCAACTTCTCCTTTTTAACAAATTGCCCGTTGTCTTCTTCATCTTCATTTTCCCCTTTTTCTTACACATTTTACATTTTTTCATTATTCTCTTCCTATTTTGTTTCCCATGTTCTTCGTCACTGTCATTATTATCTGGAATATTTTTTCTGTGTTCTTATCCATTATTATTATTTTCTTCAACATTTTTCTCTTTTTTTATTTTTCTGTAGGTTCTGTTTAAATTTTTCCATGTTCTTCATTATTTATTCTTTTCTTCATATTATCATATTTTCATTCAATTTTCTCTTTTTTTAAAATTTTTCATTCACTTTTTCTTGTTCCTCTTTTTCATATGTTTTTTAAAATCTTTTTCTTTTTCTCCTTTGCTTTCCTCATTTTACTTTTTTTCTCATACTCCTCTTCCTCTTCTGCCTCATTTTCAATTTTCTCTTTTCTTCTTTTAATTTTCTCTTTTTCTTCTATTTCATTCTTTTCTCCACCTTGTCTTCTTTATCTACTTCTCTTCTTGAATTTCTCCTTGTAATTTTCATCATTTTCTTCTTCTTTATCTGGTTTCATTATAATTTTTCTTCATCTTTTTGTCAATTTCTGCAACGTTGTTCTATTTTTTGTCTCTTCCTTCTGCTTGATTTTCTTCTCCTTTCTTCCCCTTTTCCTCCTTTTCATTCTCAAGTTCCTTCTTTCTTAATATTTAACTTCCTCATTCCTTTTTCTCTTTTTCATGCCTCTTGAACATTTTTCACTTTTTCCTGCTTCTTTTCTTTAATTTTTACCTTTTTCTGCTTCTTCTTAATCCACATCTATAACTTATCACTTTTTCTGATTATATTTATTTTCATGTTTTTCTGTTTCTGCTTTTTATTCAACTCTTTTTTTCTCTTCTCCCCTACTAACCATATTGTTTTGTACCTTTCTTCTCTTTTTCTTTTCTCATCCTTTTTTCTTCTTTTCCTCTTTTCTTGTTCTGACATTTGTTGCCAATTTCTGGTTATTATTTTTCCTTTTCAGAACTTTGCAATTTTTTCTCTCCCTTTTAAATTTTGATTTTTTTGTTATTTTTCAAGTTCTTTCAACACTTTCTCCCTTTCTTCTTCACCTGAATTTCATTTCCACTCTCATCTTCATTTTCTTCGTTTCCTTTAACAATTGTCTTCTTCATCCATTTCTTACTTTATTGACTTAATTCAATAATTTTGTACTTTTTTGCCTGTTTTTTCCCTTCATTCAACACAGGAGAGTTTGACAAAAAAAGGATGGATAAATAGATGAAAAAGAGGTACATGTTAGGTAAAAGACAGATAAATGGATGGATGACAGACACAGGGTAACAAGTGTAAGGGCTAAAGAATTGAAGACAAACACAGACAAGCGAGATGATAGATTCTGTATATGGTTGATACACCATCGCTCAGAAAATATATTATGATATAAATAGAAAAAAACATATGTAATAGATACAAATTAGATGTGCAGTAGAAGAGAAAATGAAGTCAGTGATATGATACTGATGCATGAATGGTTAGCAAGCACACCATAATGGTGGGACAAAAGGGAGATAGATAGAAGATAATCAAATGATATGTAAAGGAAAGATGAAAATTTGATGAAAGGTAGATACATAAGAGAGAGTTGGATGAAAGATAAATGGTAGCTAATGATATCTGAAACCTGGATGGTTGTCAATTACAGGATACCTTAAAGGATAGATGGAAGACAGGCATGGGATGGTTAGAGGAATGAATATACAGATAATGATATATAGGATAGCACAGGGTAAATAATTCAAGGGTAGTATGAAGACACATTATGGGTAGAGGAAATCTGATATATATAGAAATGAAGTATGTATAGGAAAGAAGATGAGTAGATGATTCTGATAGATGGTCCAAGGCTACAGAATAGCTATATAATAAATGATTCTTAAATGCAATATAGAATCAGAATACCTGCAGTATAGATTTTATAGCAGTGAGACAGAATCATGGTAACTAGAGGGGAGATGCATGTCCAATCATAGGATAGGTGCAAAGTATATGAAGGTAGATTGAAATAAGACTGCTCCAGGTTACATGATACATACATTCAGTATAAACAGATTATGAGTAGATGAAAAACTTGAGAATATTGGAAGTTAGACACAAGCTAAATAGATGGTATGTAAGAAAGAGATGGATGAGAGTTACAACCTCTGTACAACATAAACAGCAGGTAAATTGAATATACTAGATAGAATGTAGACATAGAAGTAGCAAAATTTTGATTATCCATGAAATAATAGATCAGAAAGAGCCAAAGAATAGATTGATACTCAATTATAAGTAAGTGTAAATTGGCCTCAGAATAGCAGGTGTATATATGTTACATAGAAAGTACACCCAGGCAGATGAGTGAATTTGAGGCCAGCCATGTCTACAAAGTGTGTCCAGGACAACCAATGTTACACAGAGAAACCCTGTCACAAAAATACACACACACAAAAACAAAGAAAGGAATCACAGGATACGTAGATAATAGCTTGTAGAGAGATAATAAATGCTGAAAGGTAAATTTATGTTAGTTGTGGATGGGATAGATTGTTGAAAGAAAATGAAGTGATACGAGTTTGATAATTGTTAGAATGTAGATATTATTTAGCTAATTTATAGTTAAATGCATGATTAATATACACATAGTTGATAAAAATACAGGAAGATTACATGTAGACAGATGATAGAGTCAAAAATGTTTGAGAGCAAATAGACAATTAGACAATAGAAGATAGAAAATTAAAGCTAGTGATAGAGTAGATGTTAGGCTATAGATAAAGAGATATAGAAAATAAATGATTGACATGATGGAAAGATGCATAGCAGATAGTAGGGAGAACTTCTAGAACAAGGACAAGAAGTTGACACTCACGTGTTTATTTTGATAATCACTGGGTACTGTGTTTATTTTTGTACTTCATTAATTTTATATTTTAATATATTATATATTTTTGTGTTAGGGATTAGGTAATATCAAATTGTACAATGAGAACACATATTTTACGTGATAAGAACAACCATGGACAGAGAATTTCAGCTAAAGCTCTTAGTTATACTAGGCCTAATCAGGTTAAATATCTCATGTTATCTAGTTCATATGTTAATTCTTTTCTCATTGTCTGACCTTGTAAAGACACTTTCATGACATCTGCATCCTTCTCATTCTCAGGCACTGTGGTCTTTACCTGAGTTCTTCTCCACAAACTCGCAAGCATCACTCCAAATATAGGTTGCCTTATAAAAACTCACAGTTCCTTCAATGTTTTTGATTAAGGTGTGTACCATGCACCTGGACCTTAGTTTTTTTTACCTCCAACCTGCACTATAATTCCTAGTATGACCTGGAATTCAGAGGCTCTTCAGGTACTTACTTTCGTGGACACTGATGGATAAAATTGAATTCTCAGGGTTCAGATTTCCAGATCCCTCTTGCTCTATGAAAACGTTTCTGTATACATCAAAGAGATGTATGAGGGTGGCAGAATTCAATCCTGAAATGTTTTTTCATATGTAATACATGCAATGAATGATCCACTAAGGAATTTGAATGAATCTTAGATGAGCAACTTGTTGGTTCCATATCTTTGTTTTTCATATATGTAAGTAAAATGGAACCGGTTGTCTTTGGATTATTTTTCTTGATTGTTCAAATTTTTGACAAATAATTCTGTCTCAGTTCATCTAAGATTGTGTCCCTGAGCACCCACATAGTAGAAAAGAGGCCGATTCCTGAACACTTTGTCTCTATCCTGCATGGGGGTGACATTTGTGAACACCCACACACACACACACAACAACACACACAAACTTGACTAAAATAAACTATTTAAATAAGGAAATTGAAGGCACACATCTAGCATTTGACATGTGGAGTAGGAGACTCAAGTAGTTCAATATATCCTTGTAACACTG
>NW_026131949.1:0-59906 GCF_903995435.1 Acomys russatus
ACTTATGAATTCTTTTATACCACAATCATAGGAACATTTCAAGGACTTGGAAAATATTTTATATGATAAACCTCCAATTGCTCTTATATTAAATGACAAAATGCCATCAATTATTATTATTTTTTTGTTAATAGACAATCTGCTTGACACACAAGCTGTTTGACTTTATTTTGGAACAAGGGTGTTGTTCTCTCAGGAGTGGCCCCTCTTGTATATCTAGACATACAAAACCTCTCTGATTTTGAAGAGTGGACATAGTTGCAGTAGCTACTGATTAATCATTTTAATATTCCTCTTAGAAGCATGTACAATTTCAACCTTAGCTTCATCATTGCTTGTCTCTGTAATCACAGGAATATTAAACAGAGTATCCCATTGTTGTAGTGGATCCCTACCCCATAATAGGGTGAGTATGGCAGCCACAAAGTATCTCAGCTTTCCTGGCTGCCTTTCTTGTTCCACTCACTTAAATACTGTTTTCTTTTTTAATTGGCAATAATTTACCTAATCCTGTAATGTCTGTAATATTTTTCAACTGTCCAATTTTGGATTCGAATACTTGCTTGAAATAATAATCATAACAGCACTGTTGGTGAACATAATTTGTAATTCAACACCATTCTCTTGTATTATTAATGTAGATCTCTGATCATTAACTATTGATTGCTGGACAACACGTTTCCCCCTTCTTCCAAATGCAGCTGCTCCTTCTACCAGAGTAGCTTTGTGCATAATGGAACAAACAATCATTGCTGAGTAAATCTCTCTCTTAAGTAATTTACATCTCCCTTTCTACACATGCCATGTTTTTTGTTTCCTCCATATATTCCCCATATATAATAATGGGATGCACAAAAAGACACTGAGAAATCAATCAACTTATTCCTACAATGATTTCCATTCTCCCTGGAAGCAAAGGACCTTAAAACCTTCATTGCATTTGTAACATTCAATCTGTGGAGGTAATGTAATAGATATAGTTGAGGCCATATTCAAGACTGTGCTGCCCTCAATAGCATGGATCAGATCAGTAACATCTAATTCCAGTTTTCCTGTGATTTCAATGCTTCTGGACTAGCCAGGTATATCTGGTTGGTATTTTTCATTGGGACTGGAGCTCATGGGACCCTTCTGCCATCATCTCCCATTAAGATGTTATGATGCACATCTCTTTTAATTTGACAATTCTTATTCCAATTTTTTTCCCATATATACTACAGTATCCTAGAATCTAGACACCTCACAGCCATTATGGCTAGATGCTCCTTATCCTACTACGTGTACCATTACCAAAAATTGAGTGCATTTGTTATTCTGAAAACTGAAACCATTAGCCTTATGATTTCTTTTTACATGACCAATTCTCCCCCAAATAAAGTACCAAGTGTTATAATATCTGTGATCTCTGTCTAATGCATGTCCTACGCTATTAATTTGACAATCCGGAAAACTTATATTAATGATTTGCCTTACCCATTTATATAATGGAGCTCCTCTTCCCTGTAAGCATGTAATTACCCATTTTCATTGCATGTTAGCTTTCTCATATGCAATAATGAGTTTCAGTGTCTGTATGTTGTCAATACCGGCAATTGCTCTATCTAGTACTATTCGAATTACTCCAGGAAATACTATTCTTCCTGAGTCAATTGAAATACCTTAGCAAAGGGAACAGTCATTTTACAAGGTTCCACCACCATGTCCTAAGATCTAGGGATGCAGCACGATATTGTTCAATCATTGTATCATCATTTTTGACTGATTGTCTTAAATTGGCCTACCATCATTCACCAAGCAATAGCTCTTTATTAATATTTATGTCCCTTCTATTTCCTTTTTCTCTTCTCTCTGCCTCCTTTTGTCACTATGATAAGCATGGCGAATGTTGGACAGCTTGTAATAATGCTGATATCCATCTTTTCCTATCATGGAGAACAATCAACATTGTGTGGCCCAGTTACTCTGCCTCTGTTAACGTAAGTGAAATGTAACCCATACCTGAAGATAGAGTCCTTAAAATGTTTTATATCTAGCATATCTATTGGAGCCTATGCCATTTCATCATAATCCTCATCACCATTATGAGAAGGCCCATGTTTTGCAGTTATTGGGAAAGATTATAGTGACTGTGTGACATTGGATGGTTCTTCTTTGGGGAAATTTTTCTCTACAGATGTTTGGTTATAGCCTCCATATCATTCAGTTTCTATCTGCACCCTTTGACGTGCTGTTGTTCTGACCAGCTGTTCCTTGGAGCAGAGTAGAGCATCAATATGGCAAGCACTCACTCTCAGTAACTAGGTTTTTCTCCTTTAACAATGTCACATTTGGTTTTCCAATTGCTTTAATCTGTAAGTTTAAATTTTCTTTTTCTACTGCCATCTTTGCAATCTTTTCCAGAACTATTGGAAAGAAATAAAGAATGATATAAATAGCATGCCCAAATTTTGAAATACATCGAAAGCAGTGCTTAGAGGAAAATTCATAGCACTAAGTTCCTATAAAAATAAATTGGAAACATCGCACATAAGCATCTTAACGACACAACTGGAAGCCCTAGAAAAAAAAGAAGTAGAAACACCAAAAAGGAGTAGAATTCTGGAAATAATCAAACTCAGGGCGAAAATTAACAAATTAGAAAGTAAGGAAACACTCCAAAGAATTAACAAAACCAAGAGCTGGGTCTTTGATAAACCAACAAGATAGACAAACCATTAGCCAAACAAACTAAAAGGCAGGGAGACATTATCAAAATCAACAAAATCAGAATGAAAAGGGAGACATAACATCAGACACTGAAGAAATACAAAGAATCATAGGATCCTACTTTGAAGGCATATATGCCACAAAATTTGAAATTCTAAAGGAAATGGTCAATTTTCTTTGATCAATTTCACTTTCAAAATTTTAGTGAAGAAAAGATAAACAATCTAAATTTTCCCATTTCTGCTACAGAAATAGAAACAATCATTGATAGTCTCCCAACCAAAAATAATCCCAAGGCCAGATGACTTTAGTGCATAATTTTACCACACCTTCAAAGTGGCAATAATAACAAAACTCATTAAGAAACTCAAAAAGATAGTAAAGGATTGAACATTACCAAACTCATCCTATGAAGCCATAGCCACAATGATACCTAAACCTTACAAGGACTCAACAAAGAAAGAGAATTTCAGACCAATTTCTCTTATGAACAATGATGCAAATATATTCAATAAAATACTTGCAAAATGAATACTAGAACACAGCAAAGTTATCATTCACCATGACAAGGTAGGCTTCATTCCAGGCATGCAGGGATGGTTTAATATATGGAAATCCATCAATGTAACGCTCCATATAAACAAACTGAAAAAAAAAAACATGACCATCTCCTGAGATGCAGAGAAAGCGTTTGATAAAATCATACACCCATTCATGTTTAAAGTTTTGGAGATATCGAGGGTAGAAGGCACTTTCCTCTACATAATAAAGGTTATATACAGCAAAGCAATAGCCAAAACAAAATTAAATGGTGAGATACTTAAGGATGTTCCTCAAAAATCGGGAACAAGGAAAGGCTGCCTACTCTCTCCATACCTCTTCAATATAGTACTCAATATTCTAGCCAGGGCAATAAGACAACCAAAGGAGATCATGTGCATCCATGTGGGAAAGGGGAAGTCAAATTATCCCTATTTGCAGATGATATGATAGTCTACATAAGTGATCGTCAAACTTACACCAGAGAACTACTACAGCTGATAAACACTTTCAGCAAATTGGCTGGGTACTAAACTAACTTACAAAAGTCTGTAGCCTTCCTATACACAGGTGACAAGCATGCAGAGGAAGAACTTAGGAAAACAACACCCTTCACATAAGCTAGAAGGAATAGAAAATATGTAGGATTTATTCTCACCAAGCAAGTGAAGGACTTGTTTGATAAAATTTCAAAATTTTGAAGAAAGAAATTGAAAATGACATAAGAAGATGGAATGATCTTCCTGGCTCATTAATTGTTAGAATTAACATAGTAAATAATGCCATCTTTTCGAATGCAATCTACAGATTCAATGCAATCCCTAACAAACTAAGTACACAATTTTTAAAAAGACATTGTAAGTTCAACTCTGAACCTCACATGGAAAAACAAAAAACCCAGAATAGCTAAAACAATCTGGTACAATAAAAGATCATCCAGAGGAATCTTCATACCTGATCTACAGCTGTACTATACACAAACAATAATTAAAAGAGCATGGTACTTGCACAGCAATAGGCTGGTTGATAAGTGGAATCGAATACCAGACACAGATATGAATACACACACATATGGTCACTTGATTTTTGACAAAGAAGCCAAACACATTCAATGGAAAAAGGATAGCATCTTCGACAAATGATGCTGGTCTAACTGGAGGTCTATGTGTAAAAAATGCAACTGGACCCATATTTGTCAACTTTCACAAAACTTAATTCTATGTGAATCGAAGACATCAACATAAAACGAGTGACAATAAGTGGTGAAGAACCTTGTACACATTGGTACAGATGAGAACTTCCTTAACAGAACACCTATAGTCCAGATCTTAAGGTCAAAAATTAATTAATGAGACCTCATGAGGCTGAGAAGCTTCTGTAAGGCAGGAGAAAATGTCAAGAGAACAAAGCAACAGCCTACAGACTGGGAAACGTTCTTCACCAACCCTACATCTGAGAAAGATCTAATATCCAAAATATATAAAGAACTCAAGAAATACAACACCACCAAACCAAATGACACAATTGAAAAATGGGGCTTGGATCTAAACAGAGAATTCTCAACAGAGGAATTTCAAATGGATGAAAAACTCTTTAAAAAATTCTCAACCTCCTTAGTCATCAGGGAATTTGAAATCAAAACAACTCTGAGATTCCATCTTACACCCATCAGAATGGCTATTCACAAAAATTCAATCAACACCACATGCTGTCGAGGATGTGGAGAGAGAGGAACACTAATTGATGGTGGGAAAGCAAACTAGTACAGCCACTTTGGAAATCTATCTGGTACAGCATCAGAAATCTGGGAATAGGGCTTCTGCAAGACCCAGCTATCCCACTCGTTGCAATATACTCAGAAGATGATCCTGACCAAACAAGAATATTTGCTCCAACATGTTCATAGCAGCCACATTCAAAATAGCCAGAACATGCAAATACCGTATGTGTCCCTCAGTAGAAGAATGGGTAAAGAAACTGTGATAATTACACTATGGAATACTACTCATCTATTAAAAACAAGGTATTCCTAAAGTTTGTGGACAAATGGATTGAACTAGAAATGATCATAATGAGTGAGTTAACCCAGAAGCAGTAAGAGTTAATTGGGATGTACCCCTTATATCTGAATACTAGCCCAAGGGGCATGTCCCATAATAGTCTTCACTAACCAGGAAACTGGGACAGGGTGGAGGACATCCTATTGGTACTCTGGATGAGAGAAGCATGGGAGAATGGCTAAGTTGAAGGATCCAGAGGATCCTAGAATCCTACAAGAAGAATATTATGATAGGCAGATTTGAGCCCTGGGGTCCTGCTCTAAATATGGCACCAGCCAAGGAAAATACAGGCAATTAACTTCAAACACCTACATAGATCTTGCCAATGTACATGACTTCTCCGCTCTTGATTAAAGAGTGGGATCTAACTTTCTCATATACACTGGTGCCACATATTTGACCATGTCCTCAGAAATCGGAAAACGGGTGGCACTCAGGTAAAGGATAGCAGGCAACAAAAGAAGGGACTTGTTATCCTATGTGTATATACAGGGCAGGACATCCCACTCAGTCAGAGTCATAGGGGAGGGAAGTAAGGGGAAAATGGGAGGAAGAGAGGAATGGGAGGATACAAGGTTGGGGATAAACATTGAGATATAATATAAATTAATTAATAAAATAAAATTTAAATTTTTTTTAAAAAAATAGCAATTTTCGAAGTTTATGGACAGATGAATTGAGCTCAATTGATGCTTCAGTTTCCCATAGGCGGTAGGAAGAGAGACACAGGCAGGCACATCGAATAATGCAACAAGATACCTTTGTTATCTCAAACAACAGTGAGTTATCCAGTAAGGAACACATACAGAGGGGCACATAGATACTATTCTCTTCTAGAGTCATGGGAAATGGGGGCAATGGAAGACAACTTGCCATGCACAAAGATGCATAGGTTTAATTGTCTCATATAAGTATATGAGAGAGAGAGAGACCCAGGCAGGAACTCACATTTAGGCCCAATATTACTGTTGTATCCTTGAGATAGATGATAAACAGACAATGTGTGGGACAATCATTTGGTCCCATAGTTGCCCTTGTCCCATTGAGAGAAGGAAGAGGGACACATATGCAGGAATACACTCTCATCATGAAGGTGACTTTTCCTCCAATGTGCAGGTAAGACCGATACAAGCATTCACAAACACTGAAGTCCACAGGTATCCTTATATGAAAGAAGCAAATGAGAGAGACTGGTGGGCAAAGACACTCATATGCATAAATGCCCTTTTCCTCACAAGGCAGGTGATAGAGTCACAGATAGGCACTCAAACGCAGGGTGCACAGATGCTATTTCCTGCCCTATGGGAAGGTGAGAGATAACCAGATGAGCACTTTTTCTCTTGGTCAAAAATGACCTTGTCCAATAAGTGTAAATGAAGTACTGACACAGTCTAGAACACACACTGACACACATAAATGCCCTTGTCTCCTAGAGTGAGAGGAATAAGACACAAGTAGGAACACACACTCAGTCACACAGATGATATTTACCTTAATCACAGGTTGAGAGATGTAGGCAGGAAACAACTCTCAGGCCTATATATTCATTTGTCCCCTAGAGGCATGTAAAATATATACACAGGAAGGTACACACACCCAGGCACTTGCATGGACTTATCCCCTAAAGGCAGGTGCAAGAGACAGAGGAAGGCACGCACACTCTGCCCACTTGATTCTCATTTAATTTAGAGGGAGCTGCAAAAGAGAGACAAAGGCAGACAAATACATTCAGGATCATAGATGGCTGGGTCCCCTCGAGGAAATGAAGAGAGCTACACAGGCAGGAAGACAAACTCAGGCCCATTGATGCCATTGTATTTCTGGAGTAATGTTCAAGATACACAGGAAAGCACACTAACGGGCACATAAAAGGCTTTGTCCCACATAGGCAGAGGAGAGAGGTTTACAGGCAGGCACACACACACTCTCGCCTATATTGACCTTGTTGATAGAGGTATGGGTATGAGGCATAATAAGGCATACATATGCAGGATGAGAGAGCACCGTGTTCCCTAGACTTAAAGGGGAGAGACACAGGGAGGCACACAAATTCAGGCCAATAGAATTCCATAAACACTAGAAGCACAAGAAAGGCACAGGCAGACACATACAACATGGCATTAGTTGCCCTTGTCCCATACATTCAGGTGAGAGAGTTACAGGTAGAAAAACAAATTCATACTTATATATGTCTTGTTGCCTAGAGGAAGGAAAGACTTCCAGGTAGGCTCATACACTCAGGCACATTGTTGAGCTTTCCTCTGGAGAAGTGTAGAAACAGACATAGGCAGGATCACACTCAATAACAGAGTTGACATTTCCTGCCTATAGGCAGGTTAGAGAGACCAGAAAACAACACAACAGGCCAAGGGTTGAACTAATGGGTTAGAGGTGGTATAAAGAGACACACGTTGGCATACACACTCAGAAACATTGATGATCTTGTCCCTTAGTGATAGGTGAGGATCACAGTCAGGCGCTAACAATTTGGCACAAATATACCCTTGTCTGTTTTAGAAGCTGAGAGAGGCACATGGAAGCACACATACTGGACAATAAAACCCCATGTCCCATAAGATCATGGGAGAGAGAAACAGGCAGGAAAACACAGTCAGGCCCTCAGTGTCTTCATCCTCTAGAGGTAGGTGAGAGAGTGACACAGGGAAGAACACATACTCAGGAATATAGAATCCCATGTCACATAGATGCAGGTGAGAAAAATACAGTAAGACACTCACACTATGGCCAGAGATACCAGTTTCCCCTAGACTCATGGAAGGAAACACACGCAGGCACAGAAAGACAGTCTCATAAAACTTTGTAGCCTAGGCCTTATTATAGAGAGACACAGGCAGACACATACACTCAGGTTCAGAGTTACCCTTGAACCTTAGAGGGACAGCAATGAGATATAGTATGATATACAACTGAAATTCGTTGATGGAATTTTCACCTAGATGAAAGGAGAGAAACAGCTGCAGACACAAAAACTCTGTCCCTAAAATGCTCTATATCCGAGAATTTTATGAGAGAGACAGGATGGAACACACACTCTGCACATGAATGCCCGTTTCTCCAATGGCAGCAAGAGATAAAGTGACAGACACTCACACTCAGGCAAATAGATGCTCTGGCCACTAGAGTCAGGTGACAGAGCAACAGGAAGGCAAATAATTGCAGACCCTTAGGTGCTTCTATTCTTTAAAGGTAATGGGAAGAGACAGAAACAGGCAGAATCTCACACTTAGGCATATAGGATGCCTTTCCTATTTCTATTCACACATGCAGTGAAAACATTTCATAAAATGAAAGTAATCAAAATATAACATTAACAGATATAGATAGACCAGAAAATCAAATCAGGAAAGTGGCAACTGCTTAATGTCTCCCCATGGAATCATAGAGTACAACTGCTAAGCTTTGTAGAACTGTTCACTGTTTTTGGAACTTCTATTTAGACAAATCACAACCTAGCCACTAGCCACCAATCATATTCACTAAGGATTATATTTGAGCAAATGAGAACACTCACTCTCAGAACAAATAATAATCATCAAAGTTAGTGTTTCTGACAAATCACAGCCTTGCTCTTTACAGTAACCACAATCATTAAAACATGTGTTTTTACCAATTATAATCTTGCCTCTAAGGACCAATCATAGTCCTTGGCTTTTAGGTACTCAGGCACTCTTATAATCTGTGTGAATTCTAGAGTTGCCAGGATACAGTAAACACAAGGCCACTTTACTTCAAGTGGAAGATATGGTAAGGTTGATTCCATGGAGCTCTCTGGTAAGGGCAAAAGGCAGAGATTTTTTTTGCCTAACTTTGTAGAAATAATTGATAAAGGAATGAAGGTGTTCAGGTGTTTATTGAGGAATTCATTATTTCATGTTTCAGTTATAGAAGTTTCAGTCTAATCAAAATTTATGTATTTAAGTTTATACCTTATTTAAGCTTAATTATCAATTTGCTGATTATGAAATATATTTCTGTTCCTTGAGTAATACTATTTATACAACAGTTAAAAATCTAATGGACTACAATGGCAAATGTGACAGGCTAGCTGCGTTTTTTGGTACCAAAAAGTTGTATCCCAAGAGAGATCCAGTACTAACAATACATGAAGGATCTTGATGGCACTGTGATAAATATTATAGATGATTTCTATAAACAATATATGGTAATGTATATGACATAGTTATGGAGCAGTAGATAAAAGTATATATAATTCATTTAATAGTGGATGTATGAAAGAGAGAAATAAATTAAATTTATCTGTATATATGAAAGAGGAGCGATATGATATACATAAATCTAAAGATAGTAGTTGATAGATTTAGAATACGTTGAGGGTATAACAGTGAGAAAAAGAGCAAGAGAGAGAAAGAAAGAGAGCAATGGAAGATGAATATAAAACATGCAGTGATTCAATGAAGAGTTTATGGAGAAAAAAAAGGAATGATGAGAAGAAATGTATCTCATAGGAAAATTAAAGGGTTATAGATAAATTGAGAAATAGATCAGAAAGATTTAGGGTAAGTAGAAGAGAAATGATACATTAATATTATAGACCATCCGATATCCAGAAGATAAAAGATCAATAAATACATGGATAACAGGAAAAATATAAATAAACAATAGATAGATGAATGGATGGCTGGAACAAGATATCTAGAGGATCAAGGATAGAGAGTTGAAGAAAAACACAGAGGAGTTAGAGGATTAAATCCTTATATGGAATATAGACAATGGCTCAGAAATTTAAATATGATAAAGAAGGAAAAGTTATACACAGTAATTACAAATTAGACGTGCCGAGGAAGAGAATTTCAGGGTAGTTATGGGATACTGATACATGCATGGTTAACTTTCACAGAATAACTAGCGTATAGAAGACAGGTAGAAGATAATCAAAGGATAAGAAAATTAAAGAAGATAAATTGATGGGATTTATATATATGAGAGTTAGGTGAAAAGGAGATAATAGATAGCTAATGATTAATGAGGCTTGGATGGTAGCCATTCACAGCTTAGCATAATGGATAGATGAGAGAAAGTCATGGGATGATCAGAGGATTGGTCTATATGGATAAAGAGATATAATATATTATGATATCCATAATGTAGGAATATAAGGCAGACACATTATATGTAGAAGAATTATGATATGAATAGAAATGAAGTATATAGAGGATAGGAGATGGATAGATGATTTTGATAGATGGAACAAGGTTACAGGATAACTGTAGGACAAAATGATCTTTAAATGGAAGATAGATTCAGAATAACTGCTACATTGGTGATCCTTATGTGTTAGACACATTGTAGACACACGGTAACTACAGGTTAGATGCTAATACACACACAGGGTAGGTACAGTTTATAGGTACATAGATTGAAATGAGACTCCTAGAGGAGAGATTATACATAGATTCAGTATAAACAGAGCAAGGATAGATGATAAAGTATAGAAATGTGGAAGATAGACATGGTAAAATTTTGTAGGCTATACACAGATAGATGATATAAACAAAATAAGTAGAACATAAACATTATATAAATGGGAGATACTAGATTTATTTTTGACTTAGAAGAGATAGAATTTTGATGATAGATGAATAATAGAACTGAGACAGATACAGCATATGTAAATACTCAATCATAATTAGGTGTAAATTAGCCACAGTGTAGCAGGAATATAAATGGTTCTTAGAATGTAAACACAAGTAGATCATTGTGAATTTGAGCCCAGCCTGGTCTACTAAGAGAGTCCAGGATAGACAAGGCTACATAGGGAAACCCTGTTTCAAAACACACACACACACACACACACACACACACACACACACACACACACACACACACAAGCACAAATACAAACACATATACAAATAAGAAAGTAAACATAGGATAGATAGATGGTAGGTTGCAGATAGGTGATAATAAGGAAGTTAATTATAGGTTAGTTGGCGATGGGATAAATTGTTGATAGAAAATAAAGTGAATCAGGGTTGATAGATGACAGATTGAAGGTAGCTTTTATGTAGGTAAATTATCGGTATATGCATGATGAATACATAGTTGATAGAAAATAGAGGATGAATATGACAGGGTTCAGAAAGATATGATAGCAAATAGTCAATTATATAGTAAAAGTTAGAAGATTAAGGCTAGTGATACAGTAGAAGATAGAATATAGAAGATGACATATAGAAAATCAATGACAGACAATAGATAATGGACAGCGGAGTGGCAGTGTGTAAAAAGATGAAACAAAAAGATATAATGTACATGGGTGAGGACAGGATAAATTGCAGTAAGAAAGCAGAGAGGTGATAAATATATGAGAGGTAGATGCTACAGATTATAAAAACATGATTGCTTTGTAAAATATTGGTCTTAATTGGTTTTAGATTCTCCTTTTACGTGATTGAAAAATGGAGAGAAATCAGCAAGAAAAGAGGATGAAGTAGGAATTGATAGTGCTGTTGACAAAGAATATCTTACTCAATGAGTTATAACTTTGACATTCTTTTCACATAACTGAAATAATGGAAATGGAATTTACTTGTTTGATTGTGTATTTACTATTTATCTTAGCTACAAGTTCATGTTATTTATACTGACTTTATTCAAATACTCAATACTTATGCATTCCTTTTTGAGTATTGTGTAAGGCCCAATTTTGACATACCTTTTCACAAGAGTTATTGTGCATAATGAAGGCACTTGATGCTTAATTAACAAAATGCATGCCATTTTCTTATCTTATAAGTTATAGATTCACGTAAAATTAATTGGCCTCATTGCTATTATTCATAAAACTCATTCATGAAATCTCTGTTAATTAGCCTTGCTTTATAACGGCCAGAAGACAACACAAGAAGAGTTTCACAATTTGTTGAAGAGAATTAGAAAACTGATGGACAAATATGATCATGGACACCACCGTAGAGTCAGAGCAAGGCCTGTAAGAGGTCAGGCAGCTGTTACCTCTACACCTGCAGATAGAGGTTTGCCCAAAGCCCATTTCTTCCTTGTAGCATTGCTGACTTTACAGGATCACAAACTTTGAGTGGCCTAGAGTTAGGAATATTAGTTGAAAGCGACATTAGGTGTACTATTTGTTTCCTTCCACTTACTGGTTGTTTGCAAGTGGAGTATGTACAGTGCACAAAATATACCCAAAAGCTTGTCCAAGTGTGGAACTTACCAAATTCCAAATGGACAATCGTAATGACTATTTCTGTGCATCTGTAAGACAATGCTTAAAACGTGGGAAGCATGTTGCTCTTGATATGTGATGGATTTATCTCCATAAACACATAATCACAGTCTCCTGATATTAGATGAAGGCATGACCTTCTTGACTCCATTATTCCTTGAGAAATTTCTTTATTTCTATGCCCTCTTTGTGGCTAAACCTCCGGAAATATTTCCTAGGTCCACTGTCCACTCATTCATGTTGCATATCTTCTTCAATAATATTCAGGTGGGCTAAAGCTTCTGCACTCTCCATCCTACATCACCAATGCTAAACACAGTATTCTCATGGTCTCTTTAGTGAAGACATTTGAATGCATTCTGAGGACATACTGTGAGACTGTTGACCTAAAGCCACAATTCGCAGGAAAATCATTCTAAACCCTGACATTATCTTTTTCTTGTGAGTTGGAGAGCTAATTCATATTTACCAAAATATTTAAGGTGGAGGATGTGTCACCCAAATTCCATACTAACTCAGGAAATGCAAAAGAGTGTTAGGTTCGTGAACAGGAACAGAGGCCATGTTGAAGTGTCGTGCCCACTGAGATGTCCTGGGAATGGCCTTACTTTTTCTCAAGCAAAATCTGTTCATTGAAATCTAAGCAGAATTCCACCTTTTAGTTAGGGACTGTTATTCTGGATCTATGTACAGTTGTTAACCTTGTATGGCATATTGAGGATCCTGAGTTGACAGAAAACGATGGAAAATTGCACATGGTGGGGTGATTTTTCAATGGCATTATTTTTACTATGAAATGATATAGCACACTTTAAGTCCTTTTTATGATACTACATATTACTTTGCATTGGTGAGATAGCTGAAGGTTTATATGCACATGTGGTGCAAGCATGATGACCTGAGTTCAATCCACAAAACCCACATGAAAGTGAAAGTAGATAACCAACATCACAACGTTCTATTCTGACTTCCTCTATTAGTTGTGGAATACACAACTCCTCACATCTATTCAAAAACTTTTTTTTAAGTTTGCCTTTGTTATCTATAACAGCAACTGCTCATTTTTTAATATAACTTCTCACATTTATTTTCTGAAAAAAAAATTGTCAAAGGAAAGAACACAGTTTGAGGAAACTGAAGCTCCTGAGTTCATTACCTATGAAGAGTACCAAAAGATGGTAAAGGTGCTTTTCTTGCATACTTTATAAGTAGATTGCATGTAATACATTATGCAGTACAGCACTTCTCTAAGCATAGCTGGAAGAACGTAGGCCTTCAATACGACAACCGTTATTACAAAAAATCATATTCTTAGCTGAAAATCTAAGACACATAGGGATATCATTCATTCTTTTAAGCACTTTTATTTTCAAAAAAGTTGAGTACATATAGTATACTGATATTTGTTGGTTTTGACACTATGATTCTAATGAAAGAAATGTTGGTCATTATTTCCAAGGCTTTTAAGGGACAGAATGGGAAGCATTTCTGTCCTCTGGGCTCAACCCAAATTGGGAAGTATGATGTATTTGTCTTCCACTTTGAAGGGCAAATCATTTTTATTTCAGCAGCTGTATTTCTGTGAAGGAAGAGTCAGTATACAGTAAGGAGCATTGTATATTGTGTTTGGTGAGTGGCAGGAATCTGAACTGATTATAGTCTTATGGATGGAAACTTTCAGATTGTGGATGAATGGTGATATTATTAGCAGATACAGGCATAAATAAAACATTGTGATGAGGGCAGTGTTGGCAGCCAAGAAAAATTCTGTAATGGTAGGTACATGTTCCTTTTGTGATGCTCTTTTAGATCTATCTCTGGTTCATTCAGTTTTACTATAAACCATTTCTCTATTTATATATGGGAGGCTATTTTATAAAAAGGAGAGCAGAGAAGCAGACAGAACAGTCTTTCTTCTACTATGGCTTAAAAGATTGAGCAGTGAACTTGAATCAAAGTGAAATACCTTCCCTGCATCCATTAGGCTTGAAAAAAATCATTTGGTGTATATTTCCTTTTGGTACTTTTGAAATTGATGTCTTCCTCACATTTATATATGGATTATATACAAGGAAAGTATGTAATGCATGCTATAAATGTAAAGAACTTCTTAGTAGGCAGATACATTACAGTGGATATTAGGCTGGGTTTTGACTGTGGATTTGACTCTCAAAGTTTCCATAATGATGGTGGAAACAATGGAAAGGGTTGTGATAATTTTTTTTGCAAGAATACCCTAGTGAAATTCAAGCCTGTGTTTTCTTTGTTGATTTTGATGATGATACTACAGTAAAACCATCCAGGTAATATATATCATGGTGGTAAGTAATGAAAACCTGAAGTTTGTTTTTTTATATAGGAAGTGCATACAATAGAATGATCAACAAGGACATTAAGTAAATCACAGATGAGCAATTGGTGGGTTCCAAAACTTGGTATTACATATATCTTTTGAATAATGTAAATGTATGTCTGTTGTATTATCTTCTTTAAATGTCCAATAATTGATGAAGAAAAAATCTGTTCACTTAATATGAGATTGAGACCCCAATGTTTAGAGCCAATATGGAAGAAAAGAGGACTGATTTCTGCAATTTTTACCTCTGTCTTTAAGAGAAGTGACATTCTTCAACACACACACACACACACACACACACACACTGAATAACAAATATTTATTTGAAAAAACTGGAGTACTAAAGGCACATATGCTAGCATTTGAGATATGGACTTAGAAGTATCTGTAGTTCACAGTTATGATTTTTCAATCCTGTTTTAACAAGATAAGAAAATGAGAAAGCAAATCAAAAATCTTCAAGTTGCCAAAACCTTACTTTGAGATATATTTACTGAGTAGGCCTTTTAAAACCCTTTGCTTTATTTGAAATAGGTTGCCATTTCTCTGTCTCATTATGAAAAAAAACTGTGTTGTCTTTATTCCACTGGGTTTTAAGCTTAATATCTAAGTACTAAATACATCATATATTAAAATGTAGACGTATTGGGGTATAAAAGTAGATACAGTATCCAGTGATTATCAAAAGAAACATCTGAATGTCTAGTTTTAGTTCTTGTACTAGAACACTTTCTGTTTGTGGATGTCTTTACAATGTTGGAAGTGTAGATTGGGTTCTAGCAGTAGTTTCTGGTTGAGTCTCATGTCTATATTGGTCTAAAGACATCAATTACAAAAAGAACTCTTTTGTGGCAGAATTACTGGACATAGGGTTTCTGTAGGTCTCATGAGGTCACAATATTATTATGAGTTACTAATTACAGTGTTCTTTTTATGGTTCATATGACACTGTTTCCTCCAAGATCTCTATTTATTATGACCCTCCTGCCCTACTTAGTGTAATATTCCCTAAGCTATGTGTAAGGGGCTCTTAGCCATGTCAGACATACATGAAAACTCTCACATAACACCTAATTCTCTACAGTTTGGCTACATGTGCTTATAAATTTTAACTACTGAATATTGCATATGTGCAAACCGCAATAATACATGGGCATGAAGGTTAAGTGCATAAAGTTATTTATTTAGAGACCACATTGGTACTTTGTCCATTAGGCAAGGTAATGACAAGTTCATTCACCATCGGGGCTGGTGAAGTCCCCAGCTTTGTGTTCCTGATCAGACTTATAGTACCACAAATGTATATGCCATCCATCCATTCAGAAATGGGTCGGTTCCCACATAACATTGATGCAACTAATACAAATATGGAAATATTTTGCCATGCCAGTCTTAATTGTTGATCACAGTGTTCACAGGTAGTCAAACTTTGAATGGCTTTTTTCTGCCTCCTTCTGCCTATATAACTCTGGCTAGTGTTGTGAAAGCTATACTACAAAGCGGAAACTACCGGCCAGTCCATAAAACACATTTTGTTTATTATTTCTTTATGGTTTAATTAAGGCTTGAAAAAGGATGCCAGAAGAATGACATGCAAAGAATGTGCCAAGTTGAAGCTTCGAATATGGATCAAATTGTTCTAGATACAGAACTATGTGCAGTAACATCCATTGAGTAGAATTATGAACTGTTATCACCCTACTGTTGTTATTTACTTAATTTTGTTACAAATATTTGTAAAAGGACACACTCTATCTCACTCTCACTATCTCACAAACCCACACACACAAACACATACATATATATAGTGTTGGCTTTTCCATTTCCTGTAATATGTTAAAAATTATGTTTAAGTCTATAGGGTTCTGCCTGACTTATTTGGGTCTCATTCTTTCTCAATAGTGAAATTTATTTTCTTATTTGGAATCCCAGGTTGTGTTTGCAGAAGTTTGACCTGCTATATAGGAAATGCTACATGAAACAGTTCAGAACTCTGCATCATCTCAGTCAAGTAGAAGAACAAATATAAATGGAAATACAAGCAAGAGCACAAGGGCAAGTATTTCTTGTGTAGATTTTACATCGCTGATCTCAAGTAGGTACAATGAGCATTTTAAAAGTCGAAGATTTAATTCCCATGATTTTTAAAGTGCTCAGGAATTTTAACACAGCATTCTGTTTTTGAAATCCCAGGTGTCATGTCCAACTTTACTCAATTTCTTTAAATAATTTGATGTGAGGATTTAGTAAAATATATGTAACTGTGGTCACACAGATTCAAGCAAACACTGATGATACGCTTTTGAAATCTCAGTTAGAAATATTCAGACTCTTCTCTTTTCAATGAATAAATATTCTTCACTAGTTTTTTATTTTAATACTGCACACTTTTTGACAAATATTTCTTTGAATAAATATAATTATATTGTTTATGTCCATGCAGTGTATCCCAGTGCAACAAATCATTTTCTTGTTACATTAGTTGAGGGTTGAAGCAGATTCCTGACATACAATTCACCATTTCTGAGAAGTCAGGAAAGTTTGTTTATTTCCGCACTGTAGTGATGGCATGACAGAATTTTAATCATATGCATTGCCGGGAAAGTGTAATCCAATTAACAGTGAAGTTTGCTAATTACTCCAAAATATTTTTTCTCCTTTTATGAGTTTGTATAACAATGTCCTAATTATACAATTGGATAAGAACTGCAATAACTGAAACATGGATCTTATTGCAGAAGACATATATTGTAATATTTTCACTTATTAGGGTTAATCTGTAATTTTCAAAGTAGTTTTAACTTTTACACAGTTTTGGTAGCACCACTTACATTATTTCTGTAAGTTTCATATCTCTAATCTAAACTGTTCATTGTAAAAAACAGAGACGTGTGTGTGTTTGTGTATATGTGTTTGCGTGTATTGTGTAAATGAGCTGTACATTTATAATAACAAGGTAAACATAAAGGAAAATCATGTTTAGTTTCAACAAATGTAGAAAATATATTGAAGTCTCTGTCAACATACAATATACACACTTAAAGCCAAAGTTGAATGAATGTCTTTAAATTCCATCAATCTGTAATACCAATGTAAATATTTGAAATTCAATGTAAAATATTTGAATTTAGTTGATTCATTAATATTTGTAGTCTAGAAATCTATATTCTCTTTTACATCTTTCTCTTACTTCTTTCCCATGTCCTCTACTTTTATCTGTATGCTAGATAGGATAAAAAATTAGAGAAAGAAAACGAAATCCCTAAATGCAACATTTATTAATTTATAACTATCCTCCATAGGCAAGAATGAACATTGATAGCCCACCAAAATCAGACATTTCATCTATTTGAAACAAGGGCATTGTTCTCTGAAAATTACTTTGTGCTGTTTAAAAAAAAAACATATTTTGGGCACTCTTAGAAAATAATATCTACTCCCTCTAAATCTACTCTCTTTTCTTACTCTTCCAGTCTTTGTCACTCTCTCTCTCTCTCTCCCTCTGTGTTTCTCTGGGGCACTCTTCCTCATTCTCATTTAGTAATCTCCTCTACAATATTAAAAAATAATGTATTGGCCAGTTGTTGGAATAGTTGGCTGCATCTGTTTCTTTCCACACTTTTTAGGACCAATTCTTTTTCTAGGCTATTTTTAAAGTTGAAATGCATGCTATTTATTGGGCAAACAGTAGCTAATATATAGCTTGATGCTAAGTCACACATACTAACTGTTTTGTGTTCATAATTATCTATTTTTACTCTATAAGTTAGCAAACTTTTAGATGAGTTAGTATAAATACACACACACACATAAATATATATATGGAAAAGTCAATTTGTAAGAATCATATAATTATAAAAATCTGTGTATTTTCAAGCAGTGAAAGACATCAGTCACATGCATATGTGATAGGAACCAGGTACCCCTGAAATTTCTCCTCCTATTTTAATACATTCATGTTTTAGGTGTCAAGAGGACTTTCCTTATCAGATCGAATCTTTATAAATTTAGTTGGCCAACATATTTTTCACTCTCTTTATAAACATGGGCATACCGCTTGCCCCATCTGTTAATTATTGCAGGTTCCAGTCTGAGATGGATAAAACTTTACAGAAAATCGAAATACACAATTGCTCACATATTTCTACAAGCCAAAGTCTCTCAACTGCTGTCGTCACCTCATCACCAAAATAAGGAATTTGAAAGTCAAAAAAGCAATATTTAATCTGACCCTGGTGGTCTTAAACATTCCTCTGGTTTAATAAGCATTTCTTTTTTAGGTACAGTTAGCTCTTTCAACAACTGCCAGCCCTGCTGGGTAATGTGGTAAAGCAGCAATGTGTTTAACCATATAAAATTAAATAAAAATTTCTTCATGTGAGACACGTATGCAGGGGTATTTTCTGTCTTGATCTGTGCAGGTATTCACATAATTGCTCTTATTTCCAATAAATGAATAATTACTCAATCATACTTTTCATAACTTAGGTGCCCATCTAAAACCTCAATAGGTATCAATTGTCTGATGAACATTTTATAATTTGCCAAATTTTCCAAAATGATACACATCAATCTATTCTATTTCATACTCATACCGTTATCAGCAGCATTTAAAGTGATGTCTTTATATAAAGAACATGTAGGACACCTATTCATTGTTTCTCTGGCATGTTGCCACCTAATAGGGAACTTTTCTTCACCTTGCCATTAACATGTTGTTTTCCATGAAATTAAGAGGTTTTGAACATATTTTCTGTTAAGAATTTGTTTATTCCCTCATTTCCTTGTGACAATGAACCTGGTAAAACTTTATGGGATCAAATATGAGCAATATACAAGGGATAGTATCTCCTCAGAAGACTTGTTATTCCATATACTATATAGTTCTTTCATAGTTATCAGGAGTAAATTCAAAGTTTTCAATAAGCAGAACGACCATTCAGCATTCTGAAATTCAGTGAATATACTTAGCGATTCAGGAAAATCCAACGTTACCAGAAGGATTGCACAAGTTTCTTAAGCTTAATAACTAAGTACAAAATAGATCATATATTAAAATGTAAAAGTAATGGAGTATAAAAGTAAATATTGTATCCAGTGATTATCAAAACAAACATCTGAATATCTAGTTTTAATCCTTGTACTAGAGGACTTTCTGTTCATAAATGACTTTCCTATGTTGACAGTATAGATTGGGTTCTAGCAGTGGTTTCTTGTTGATTCATATGTATATATTGGTCTAAATACATTATTTAGAACAAGCATTATTTTAAGCAGTAAATGAGGTAATTTTCGAAGAACAAATACTTCAGATGGACTATGTCGAAACAACTGACCCTAAACTTGGTTTCATTCTGGTTATTTTGCCTTAAAAACATTCTCTAACTGGGCTCCTAATACAAAGGCCAGATGGGATCATGGGATTATCTTAGCAAAAAAAAAAAAAAAAAAAAAAAAAAAAAAAAACAGTGTAAAAAGATGAAGACATACATAGAAAATTTCGGAATTGATTGCAAAGAGCAGACAAACACTGTGTCAACTGTAAGGGAGAGACCTGGCAATTATTTTAATGCCTCTTACTAATTATGAGGTTATGTTATTCTGCCTAATTGTAGCTTGAAGAACAGTTTGGGAGATATTAATGGCAAATATTTTAAAAGCAAATGTATAGTCTTTATAAAATGAACAGTTTGGATCCTTTCTTGTTTTGTAAAGATGACACCAATACAGTGCCACTCACTATTTATACTGATGCAAATAATTCGTGTATGGCTGGTTATAATATTGATAAAAATTTTTAAGGTATTCTAAAGCACAATTGCATACATTGAAAAATCAGACACTTATACATTCCTTATGGTAAAGTTGGATTTTCCTGACTCGCTAACTTCATTCACTAACTCTCAGAAGGCTGAATTGTCATTCTGCATATTGAAAACTTTAAATTTACTCCTGATAACTATGAAATAACTATATAGTATATGGAACAACAAGTCTTCTGAGGAGAAACTATCCCTTGTATATTGCTCATATTTTATCTCATAAAAGTTTACCAGGTCCATTGCCAAAAGGAAATGAGGAAATAGAACAACAGTTCATAGCAAATATGTTCAAAGTCTCTGAATTTCATGAAAACATTATGTTAATGGCATGGGTTTGAATAAAACATTCTCTATTGCTTGTCAACATGCCAAAGAAATAGTGAATCTGTGTCCTACATGACCTTTATATAAATCCATCACTTTAAATGCTGCAGTTAAGACTAGGATTATGAAATATAAAAAATTAATGTGCATTTTTTTGCAAAGTTTGGAAAATTATAAATATACATCATTCTATTGATACCTATTGAGGTTTTAGATGGGCACCCTCATAAGTTATGGAAAGTATGATTGTGTAATTATTCATTTATTGGAAATAAAGGCAATTATATGAATACCTGCCCAGATTAAGACTGACAATACCCCTGCATATGAGTCCCACAAGAAGACATTTTTTATTTTATACAGTTAAACGAATTACTGCTTTAATATATGAACAAGCAGGGCCGGCAGTTCTTGAAAGAGCTAATTGTACCTAAAAATAAATGCTTATTAAACAAGAGGAAAGTTTAAGACCACCAGGGTCAGGTTAAATAATGCTTTGTTGTCTTTCAATTACCTTAATGTTGGTGATGAGGTGATAACATTAGTTGATAGACTTTGGCTTATAGAAATAAGTGAGCAATTATGTCAAGCAATTTTCTGGAAAGTTATATGGATCTGGGCTTGGAACCTGCAATAATTTACAATGGGGCCATGGGTATGCCCATGTTTATAAAGAGAGTGAAAAATGTAGTGGCCAAATAAATTTATAAATGGTGAAGAAAATGATTTAAGAATTCAATCTGTGCCTTCCATAAAGGTAGAACATGGAGAAAAAAGTGGCAAAATGAAAAATAATTATAAGAACATTTTAAGTTTTGTGATGCTGATAATTTTGTGCAGAGAAACACTTGGATACAACTGTACCACCACACCACCAGATCTTAGGAGTGAGATTTTTTTCTCTAATATTTTTTTTATAATTTAACTTGATGACAGTATTATATATAAAATTTGGAGGGGGAATTAATGAGACTGCTGTCGATATAATATCATGCAGTGTTCCTGATGCAAATCCATGTTCCCCTGTATCCTTAGACAATACCGAAAAAAACATAGAATGAAAAATTGATACAAGGTGTTACAATAATCTACACTAAAAGATACATGTCATAGATACTCATAATAGTGGCAACATAATTAGAATATTAACAATTGTAAGTCCCCTGTGAGTGAGTTAAACAAATTAAAAAATAATAGCATCTTAGAATAAAAATTTAATACATTTATTTTTACACATAACTTTACATTATTACAAATATATATAATAAACTACATAAATCCGGAAGACTCACGAAAGAATCAGGAATTATATAAATGTCACATTCAAAATGTTTTCTATATTTGTATTTGAGAACTTTGACTAAAACATTTTCCTATATTCTTGAGTGTAAAATAGTGAATTAAAATCTATTCCCTATCATATCTCATCTCTATCAACATATATATCTCTAAATTTAAAATC
Source organism: Acomys russatus (assembly GCF_903995435.1). Lineage (NCBI taxonomy): Eukaryota > Metazoa > Chordata > Mammalia > Rodentia > Muridae > Acomys > Acomys russatus. The sequence continues at coordinate 22,499 of NW_026131949.1, forward strand.
ATTTTAACCCCTAAACAACTCAGCAATTTGTAGAATTAAACAATCTGGTCTTAAACCACATAAAATACTTGAGAAGAAATTAAAATCATTTAATTTAGTAAATCAGAAATAAAGCCTCAAAAAAAATTACAAAGACATTTTGCTACCTGAGCATTTGCCAGAAAATCTCCTGTTGTCTTTCACTCCCCTGAAAAGCTGCAAATACCTTTAAACTAAAAAGCATGAAAAGGAATCTCTAGGCCATAGTCTTCCTTCTCCACCCTCAACAAAGTAGCCATTAACTACAAGAAAGAATTTAGGTGGCACTGTGCTCTCTCATGTGTTTCTCCACTTCAGAAACAATTTTAAAAAAGTGTATTCAAGCTGACAGCACCTTATTATAACCCTGTGAGAGATGGTGTGGTGGAATCTGTTTGGACTTGTTTATCTTTTCAGCATGAAGGCAAGTTCAGTTCACCCACCCAGTGAGCTCGGGAGTTACATCTCACTGTGACTTATTAGGTGAAAAATGAAATAAATCACAGTGTCCAGACATTTTCACTTTCAATTTTATACCTGCTCATTTCCATATAGAAAGGACTATGCTTGCTTATATATAATGAAATATTATATACAGACAGATTTAGAGATGCTTATCCATTATCTTCTTGTGATCAAAGATTTATCAAGATTCTTAATCTCAAATGCATTACATGTTAAATTAGAAGATTCATTATTAAGACTATCAGCTTCAAATAATTGTGTAGGTATTTTGATAGGAGTTTGCTTGAATTTGTAAATTTATTTTTGGAAGTTGTCCATTTTTACTTGTTAATTCTCATAATCCACACACAAGGGAGAATATTCTCTTTTCTCATGTCACCTTCAATCTCTTTCTTCAGAATATGTTTTCTAAAAATCTTTCACTAGCTTGGTTAGAGTAACTCCTTGATATCTTTTATTCTTGTGGCTAATGTCAAGGATAAAGTTTTCCTAATTTTTTCCTCTGAATGATTGTCAATTATACATAGTAACACTATTGATTATGGGAGGTAATTTGTTATCCAGCCAATTTTCTGAAGGTGTTTGTCAGCTGTAGCTGTTCCCTTGTGGAATTTTTGCGGTCATTTATGTACACTTTCTTATCATCTACAAATAGGAATAATTAGATTTCTTCCTTTCCCACGTTGATACCCTTGATCTCTATTTGTTGCATAATGGCCCAGGCTACAACTTATAAGGAAAGAGGCCCAGAGAGGAGGACATACTATTAGGACTCTAGCTGACAGATGCAGGGGAGAATGGGGTAAGAGAAGGGTCCAGTGGGTCCTAGAAACCTCCATGTAGAACATTATGATTGGTGAATCTGGGACCAGGGGTCCTGCTCCAACAGTGGAATGAACCAAGGACAATGTGTGCATCAAACTTTGAACCATACTCACATCTGTCCAATGCACAGGACATTCTCGACAGTTGAGTGGAGAGTGGGGACTGACATTCAAATGAACTCTGGTGCTGCATATTTGACCACGTCCCCTAGATCGGAAGGTCTGTTGGCACTTACAGAAAGAAAAGCAGCCTACAAAGAAGAGACTTGATACCCTATGAGCATATACACTGAGAGGAAGTACCCTTTTGTCACAGTCATAGGGGATAGTAATAGGGAAGAATTGGAAGGGAGGAAGGGAGAAATGGGAGGAAACAATGATGGGATAACTAGAGATGAATTTGAATAAATAAATAAAAAATTGTAAATAAAAGACAATGAGATTTGATTTACACTTTCCCTATACATCTTGTCATTGCACAGTAGCAGTTAATAACCGGGCCAATTCATTGAGGAAAGTTGTGAAGTGTACCTTGAAGATATTGAGGGTATATATTGTTCACCATGACTGAGCTGGAGACACGTCTCATGTAAATATATATCCCACACACTGTGTTCTCAAGCCATCTGAAGCTTTGTTCCTGAGCCCCTATGCATTCCCAGTTAGCCCCTCACTCCCACTACCTGCTGGGATTCTAGCACCGTTGATGACAGACTGTACTCTTTGTACAGTCCTCTGATTAACCTCCGCTCAGGCTCTCTGGCACTTAACTTAACCCTGCTTGCCTGATGAAGGATTAATGTGTGTGTCCAGGATCCTCACCTTTTCATCTACACCTTTTCTTTTTTTCCCTTTAAAAAAAACTTTCATCCTTTTCTTCAAATGTTTTCAATTTTTGGTGCAAATTCCTCTTTTTCTAAAATTTTAACTCCTATTTTTTTCCTCTAACTCATCCTGTTTTAATTTCTTGCTTATTTTCTTCTTCTTTTTATTAATTTTCCCTTTTTCTACTTCCTGTTCTTTTTCTTTTTTTTTCTGCAACTTTTTATTTCAGGAGTTTTTCTTTTGCTTTTTCTAACACATTCCTTACTTTCTCTTTCATGTGGTTGTCAGCTTTTATTCTTTTTTCTTCCTCTCTACAACTCCTTGTGTTCTCAGTTTTCGTCTGTTTTCATCCTTTCACTCAACTTATTTCTCTTTTTAGCTGGTTGATCTAAATCTTGATCACGATTTTCTTATCCTTTTTATTCCTTTTTTATCCTTCTCTTTCTTCTCCTTTTTAGACTATTCCTTTTTTCTATAGTATTCAACTTTTTTCTCAATTTTTATTTTCTTCTTTTTCTTAATTCTCTTTTCATATTTCTAATTTTTCATCCTTTTAAACTTTTTAATTCTTTTCCATTCACTGCTTATTATTTCCTCCTTTCTTCTTAATCTATAATTTCCTTAAGTAACTTGTATCTTTTCGTTGCATTTTTTACCCTTTGTTTTTTTCTATATTTGTCTTCTCTTTTGCCATACTTTTCTCTCCTTTGTCTTCTTTTTTATGTCTTTACATATTTTTTAATTTTTTCAACCTCTTATCTAAATTTTTAGTCCCTATTTCTTTTTACTATTATTTATCCTTTTTTCTATTTCTTTATTTTTGCCCTTCCTTTTTTAATATTTCTTTTTCTTTTTTCCTCTTGCCTTTCATCCTCATCTGTAACTTTACTCTTTTTTTAATATTTTCTTCACTTAATATTTCCTTTATATTCTTTTCTTCTAATTTTTAATCGTTTTTGCTCAACTTCACCCTATTCTAATTTTAATCTCCCTATTTTCCCTCTTATTCATCTGTATTTGAAATTTCTTTTTTTTTCAATTACTCCTTTTTAAAAATTGCCCTTTGTCTTCTTCATGTTCATTTTCCCATTTTTCTTACTCATTTTACTTTTTTTCATCTTTCTCTTCCTATTTTGTTTCCCATGTTCTTTGGCATTTTCACTATTTTCTGATTTTTTTTTTTTGTTTTCTTTGCCACTATTATCATACTCTTCAATATTTTTCTCTTTTTATTTTCCTGTAGCATCTTTTTAAATTTCTCCCATGTTCTTCTTTATTTATCCTTTTCTTCATATTATCACATTTTCATTCAATTTCCTCTTTTTCTAAAATTTTCATTCACTTTTTCTGGTTCCTCTTATTCATCTTTTTTTCAGTATCTTTTTCTTTTTCTCCTTTGGTTTCCTAATTTTACTTTTTTTCTCATACTCCTCCTCCCCTTCTGCCTCATTTTCAATTTTTTCTTCTTTTAATTTTCTCCTTTTTCTTCTATTTCATTCTTTTCTCTGCCTTTGTCTTTTTCATCTACTTCTCTTCTTAAATTTTTCTTTGTAATTTGCATCGTTTTCTTCTTCTTTATCTGGTTTCATTAGCATTTTTCTTCTTTTTTTTGTCCATTTCTGCAACGTTTTTCTATTTTTTGTCTCTTCTTTCTGCTTGATTTTCTTTTCTTCCCTTTTCCCCCTTTTCATTTTCAATTTCCTCGTTTTCTAAATATTTTAAAGCCTTATTTCATTTTTCATTCTTTTTGAACTTTTTCCTCTTTTTCTCCTTTTTTTCTTGATTTTTTACCTTTTTCTGCTTCTTCTTAATCCACGTCTATAACTTTTCTCTCCTTCTATTTATATTTATTTTCATGTTTTTTCTGTTTCTGCTTTTTATTCAACTCTTTTTTCTCTTTCTTGCCTTCTTATCCATATTGTTTTGTACCTTTCTTCTTTTTTCTTTTCTCTTCCTTTTTTTTTCTTTTTCCTCTTTTCTTGTTCTGACATTTTTTGCCAATTTCTTGTTATTATTTTTCCTTTTTAGAACTTTTCACTTTTTTCTCTTCCTTTTAAATTTTGATTTTTTGTTCTTTTTCATGTTTTTTCAACTTTTTCTCCTTTTCTTTTTCATCTTAATTTCATTTCCACTCTCATCTTCATTTTCTTCCTTTCCTGCAACAATTGTTTTTTCATCCATTTCTTCTTTGTTTTTGTCATTTTCTTCAATAATTTTCTTCTTTTTTGTCTGTTTTTTCCATTTATTTAACACAGAAGAGGTTGACAAAAAATCATGGATAAATAGATGGAAAAGAGGCACAAGATAGGTAAATGAAAGATAAATGGATGGATGACAGACACAGGGTAACAAGTGTAAAGGGTAGAGAATTGAAGAAAAACAAAGACAAGCTAGATGATAGAATCTGTATATGGTTGATAGACAATGGCTCAGCAAATAAATTATGATAAAAAATAGAAAAAAAAACATATATAATAGCTACAAATTAGTTGTTCAGTAGAAGAGAAAATCAAGTTAGTGATGTGATACTGATGCATGAAAGGATAACAGGCACAGCATAATGACAGGATAGAAGGGAGATAGATAGAAGATAATCAAATGATATGTAAAGGAAAGACAATACTTTGATGGAATTTAGATACATAAGAGACAGGTGGATGCAAGATAAATGGTAGCTAATGATAACTGATACCTGGATGGTTGTCAATTACAGGATACCTTAAAGGATAGATGAAGGACAGGCATGGGATGGTTAGAGGAATGAGATATACAGATAAAGAGATATAGGATAGCAAGAGGATAAATAATTCAGGGATATTATAAAGACACATTATAGGTAGAGGAAATATAATATATATAGACATGAAGTATATAGAGGAAAGAAGATGAATAGATGATTCTGATAGATTCTACAAGCCTACACAATAGCTATATAATAAATGATTCTTAATGCAAGATAGAATCAGAATAGCTGTAATATAGATTTAATAGCTGTGAGATAGATACATGGTAACTAGAGGCGTGATGCATGTCCAAACGTAGCATAGGTGCAATGTATATGAAGGTAGATTGAAAAAAGACTCTTCCAGGTTACATGATATATATATATTCAGTATAAACAGATTATGAGTAGATGAAAAACTTGAGAATATTGGAAGTTAGACACAAGGTAACTTGATTTTAGGCGAGAGATAGATGGATGACAGATACAGCCTTTGTACAACATAAACAGCAGGTAAATGGAATATACTAGATGGAATGTAGACTTAGAAGCAGCAGAATTTTGATGATCCATGAAATAATAGATCTTAAAAAGACACAGCATAGGTAGATACTCAATCATAAATAAGTGTAAATTGGGCTCAGAATAGCAGGTGTATATATGATACGTAGAAAGTAAACCAAGGCAGATGAGTGAATTAGAGGCCAGCCATATGTACAAAGTGTGTCCAGGAAAACCAATGTTACACAGAGAAACCCTGTCACAAAAATACACACACACAAAACAAAGAAAGTAATCACTGCATACGTAGACGAAAGCTTGTAGGTAAATATTAAATGTTGAAAGGTAAATTTATGTTAGTTGTGAATGGGATAGATTGTTGAAAGAAAATGAAGTGATATATGTTTGAAAATTATTAGATTGTAGATATTATATACTTAAATTATAGGTTATGCATAATTAATATACACATAGTTGATAAAAATACAAGAAGATTACATCTAGACAGATGATAGAGTTTAGAAAGGTATGAGAGCAAATAGAAAATTAGACAATAGAAGATAGAAAATTTAAGCTAGTGATACAGTACATGTCAGACTATAGATAATGACATATAGAAAATAAATGATTGACATGATGGAAAGGTGGATAGCTGATTATTGGGAGAACTTTTAGCTCAAGGACAAAAAGTTGACACTCACATGTTTATTTTGATAATCACTGGGTACTGTGTTTATTTTTAAACTTCATTAATTTTATATTTTAATATATTATCCATTTATTTCTTTAGGGATTAAGGGTAACTTACAATTGTTCAATGAGAACACATATTTTACCTGTAAAGAAAGATCAAGCCTAGATAATTTTAAATAAAGCTCATGGTTTTACCAGGCCTACTTAGGTTAAATAACTTAGGTTATCTAGTTCATATGTTAATTATTTTCTCATTTTCTGACCTGTAAAGATAGGGTTGACAGAGGATAAATGGGAACTACTGAGTCTCCTTACTCCATATGTCAAATGCTAGCATGTATGCCTTCATTATTCCTGTTTTAAAATAGTTATTTTTTATTCAAGGTTGTGTGTGTTTGTGTGTGTGTGTGTGTGTGCGTGTGTGTATGTGTGTATGTTCACGAATGTCACCCCAGTGCAGGATAGTGACGAAGTGTTCAGGAATCAGGCTTCTTTTCTACTATGTGGGTGCTCGAATTGGGATCACAATCTCATATGTACTAATACATGTTTTTCTTTGTCAAAAATTTGAACAATCAAGAAAATAATCTGACAGACACCAGTTCCATTTTTACTTACATATATGAAAATACAAAGATATGGAACCAACATGTTGCTCCTCTGAGATTCATTTAAATTTCATAGTGGATCATATTATTTTATGTCTTTTATTTATGAAAAAAAAACTTCTGGATTGCATTACTTGCCACCATCATACATGTTTATGATGTATACAGAATACCTGTTTTCATAGAGCAAGAAGGATCTGGAAGTCAGGAACGTGAGACGTCAATTTTATCCAGCAGAGTCCCACAAATAAACAACCAGAAAGACCTCTGAATTCCAGGTCAGCCTAGGAATTATAGTGCACCTTGGAGGTAAAGAAAAGCTAAGGTCCAGGTGTGGAGGTCCACACCTTTAATCACCTACATTGAAGGAACTGTTAGTTTTTATAAGGCAACACCTATATTTGAGAGTGATGCTTGAGAGGTTGCAGAGGAAGAACTCAGATCTAGACTGCATGTGCCTGTAAATGAGAAGGATCCAGGTGGTTATGAAAGATTGCTGGACAAGAGGAGAGAAAGAGAGAGAGAGAGAGAGAGAGAGAGAGAGAGAGAGAAACAGACACACAGACAGACAGACACACAGTCCCACAGGCACACAGACACACAGACACACAGAGACAGAGAGAGAAACAGAAAGACAGAGGGAAGCCAGATTGGATAACTCAGCTAAAAGAAGATTCATGCCAGAACACCTGGGTAAAAGCAGACAGAAGCGAAGTCACAAAGCACAGGTATGTGTGATATTATTAAGCAGTAAGTCTCTGATGCTGAAAACATTCTATACCTACATTAGACCTACATTAGACTTACAGGAACTTTTCTGTCTGATTCAACATTTGTTGTTATGCTTTCTTTCTTATCATATAGCATCAGAACTAGATGTTTTGTAATAAACAATCAAAAGACATCCCAAAGCAAGGTGTGTAAATTTCTTATGTATTATGTATCCCCTTTGAATATTCAAAGTCAATTTACTTTCATTTAATTAATATGTTGTTGTTTGTCCATATGAAGACCAAATTGATAAAATCAATTTTACAAACACAGAACATAGGCTATGACTCTAAGAGCTATGAATGTTATCAAAGAAATTAGAGTGAACTCCAATGTCCTACTGGAACCATGTTATTTGAGCAGTAATCAAAATCACAGATGCATGCACCATCCTTCATCTGCCCTCAACACCGTACCTCTTTCTTGAAAAATACATTGTGTTAGATGGTAAGTCTTCCAGTGAGTTTGGAGTGCATGACAACACTTCTTTTATCTCACTGTGGTATAAAACATGTGGCCTGCAGCATACCAGAATACTCTAGGATATTTCCTTTTTTTGTTCCAATAAAAATTAAAAACCTTTCCAAAGGACCTGGACTGGTTTCTGCTGGAGACATTCATGCTGGTGGTGCATCCCATTCCTACCCCGCTTCTTAATCAGAGGAAATATTATTCTTGGTAGAAAATCAACAAGAAATATATTTATGTTGTTAAAATCCTGGGTATATGGTCCCCAAATACTGGTCAGCATGTGTAGCCTAAGTGAGAGCTCCAGGTAGTGTGGTAGACACTGTCTTTTAAAGTAAGAACAGGATAACACAGCAACAAAGACAATCCAACCAACCAAATGTCTATAGATGGGAAAAGGGAGCTAATGTTCACAGCAACAAAGGGCTGTAGCAGGCACTGTACTCTGAAAGTGGAGAAAACATGCTAATGGTCAAGCACGGATAATGCCTGAATTCTTCCTCTCGAGTACACAGGTTCTCCATCAGGACATGAGGGTGGGTGTGCCCTGTGAATAATATTCCTAGGATCTCGTAGTCAACCTCACACACCTGAAACTTGTAGTACACTATAGTGTTTATTAAATGACGTTATGCCCTTTTTTTTTATCAGATATTACTTCACACATTGGATCCTGAAACATAGGTTACAAAATGGCGTAGGATCACAGAGAAATATATGAATAAATCAAGATTATGTCCTGACATTTAGGAGAAAGCCCATGACAGATTAATATTTTCTGCATTGCAAATATTTCTGGCTTTCCTTATTTTGCCATAAAAAAACAGAGAATTCTCCCCATTGATGGCGTCTTGCCCTAGCATACTCACAGTTATATTACAAGTACTTGAAGTAGTGTGTTATAGGTAAATAGAAAGGAATAGTGGTTATCTCACACTAATGTGGATGGAATAGTTTTCCTTTGCAGCATGTATCCAATGGATTCATTGTGCTTAAAAGATAACTACAAACCAAACTCTGAGAAAAAGTAATAACACACCCTCCCTCTCTTAAGAGGTGAGACTTTTCTCCACTTAGACCGTTGATGTCCATCCTATGCTTAATTTTCCTCTTATGGGTGAAGATTTACAATGCTCTGTGTAATCAGAAAATATGCAAGATTTCCTTGACCAGGCTACTTAGCGTGTTGCCTGTTTTCACTCAGGTAACCATAAGAGGCATGCTGAAAAGAAAAAAAGAAGGAAGAAGTGTGGTAAACTGAAATATTTTGGGTTGATAAGAGTGTCCATTTATTTTAAGCCAGTGAGCCCCTTGCAAGCATTATGACATTATTGTTTTACAAGGTACTACCACAGAGAGAGAGAGAGAGAGAGAGAGAGAGAGAGAGAGAGAGAGAGAGAGAGAGAGAGAGAGATGAATAGAGAGACAGAAAGAGAGAGAAACACAGAGACAGAGAAATGGAGGAAATGAGAAATGTTTGAAAGGTATGATTACTGAAGGATTCCTCTTTCCAGATGCTTCTTGGCTTAATGACAGTCCTGAGAGTCCAAAACCTTTCTTAACTCTGCAGCATCTGTTTCTTTACCTCCACTACAGAACTTTTGTGAAGTCAGGACTACCTAAAATTTCAACTTCCCCTTTGATTTTCATCATATCTATGTATACACAGTGGAATTAAATGATTCATCTCCCACTAGGAAGTGGAGGAGGACAAAAAGTGCATTGTTATAGATTTCTATTGTTGAACTTTTTCCACTTTTTTTTGCAGTGATACAGGACCCAGTCAGTGGAATCAAATGGCCTGAATGAAAAAAATAAACGCAGGAGGAGTTGGGCTTCAACACACTGTTGAAGATGAGGCCAGAAATGAGTAGAATGTAATGAGCCCATGTAGAAACATATGGGATCAGGTTGAATCCCTTGCTCTTCCTACTCTCTTTCCCAATGTTGATCTAAAACCGATGATAACTGCCTGGGCTACCAAATTAACTTTCTGACACTTCTGACCATAGAGTCAAAGACAAGGTCCTCATTTCTTGGTAATGGGCACAGAAAGGGCTACTCTAGGAGACTACTTAGCTAATGTTTCTTTCATATCATTAACCCATTTTTATCTCAGTATACGATCATAGGGACCGAATATCTGGTGACATTGATGGTTGTCATAGTTAAACCTTTTATATGAAAATATTACTCTTTTAGCTATCTATAACACCTAAAACATTTAGATGAAAATATGTTTGGTGTGTTGCTTCTTTGACTGACTGAATTTATCTGTTCCTTTTAGTGCTAGCTGGAACTAGTCATGAATGGCTAAATGGGCTTTATTATGTTTATTCGGTTTGGTTTCATTCTGCAAGTATGACTTGTAAATATTGTCCAAAAAACCTCTCTGCCCTGTCTAATGTGAGTCATCTCTACAGATATATTCTAAGCAAACTCACTCATAAAAGGAAACAATAGGACTTATTTCAATATGAAAAGACATACCCAAAGTGGGTTAAAGACTGTATTGCAGTATTCCAAAATGTATAATCTCAGTAAGGAATCTGGATTCATTGTTGAGCTTGGCCCAAAAGGGAGGTGTGGTTGGATAAGATTGAAAGTCAAACTCTTTTTAAGAAACCTTTATACAGTGAAATAGTACAAGGACACTTGTAGTTGTTACTACTGCAATAAAACCCAAAGGTTTTGTTCAGCAGTGAGTTTTACCATCACATTTGTAACTTCTTTCAAATTGATAAAGATTTTTCTCAGCATATCATGTACAGAGCTTTTTGCAAGGGTGTTTACCTTATGAAGAAGACTACCAGATTCAAGAGAAAAAAGGTAGAGAGCATGTTAATTACATTATACTGATGATTGTATTGCCAGAAGTTGACCTTTTCTAAACCGTGATGCTCTGAAATGTGGACTATGACATTTTTCCCAAATTGAAGAAATGTCTTAATTCCCCCAGGACAGGTAATTTTGATTGATTACTTTCAGATGATTGAGTTCCACCTACATGTGACCATAAAGGTGGATCCTGTGGCCTCGTGGATAAGTACTGTGATGTCACTGCTGGGTATCCCACTGTTGCCAATGGGTGATGTGGCACTGTCAGTGGCTAATATGGCATTGTCATTGCTTGATGTGACCTTGCTGACGGGTGAGGCAGAAGTGAAGGAATACAATCAACAGGATCCTCCCAAAGTCTAAAAGAAACTTGGGTAAGTTGTACAGGTTAAAGAATGATGGCTCATTTAAAGATCTCCATGTTACATGTAAAAGCTGAACCAGGTTTATATTTTATTTTCTGCTCACAGCTTGAAACCAACAGCTCATATCTACTTCCCTGGTTTCATGTCCAATGCCTCTAGCCAAATAAATTGTATAATGGACATGAAAATAAGGAGTGAGTTATGATGAATAATCATTTCACTACTATCACACTGTGCAAAGAGTCTAAATTTGAGGAATAAAACCAACCACTTCAAGGATTTGATGTGAAATATCTACATTTGAGAATGTCTTGTCAAAGACTTCTTTATGGAATATATTCCATTTTATCAATAGATGCTGAGATACGCATTATACAGGAAGGAACATACTTAAGAGCAGTGGCCTACACCCTTCTCTACAGTCCATCAGTGTCTTACCTATAAGTTTGATGCTGTAGAGTATCAGAATAGTAATTTGCATAAAAAGTAATGGGCCCTCTCGCCAGGTCATTAATAACAGTCATAATCTGCACAAAACCAACACGGTTCATGTAAAAAAAAAAAAACACAGTTGTACCATACATGAACTTATTGACAACTTAAGCTCCTGATGTTCCTGTACCTGCTCTATTGGCCGATATTCCTGATTCTCTTGTCCTTGTCTAAATTGTGGAGGTTCATATGTTAATCTGTGAAGCATCTCAACATGATAGGACAACTCATACAGACACCTTTCTTGTTCTTTCTACTGAAGGTATTCATGTGTCAGAAATAAACATCATATTATCTCCTTTACAGATAATAAAAAGGCTTAATGCAACTAACTGTAACTTAAGTATAGCCCAGAAAAATGAAAGAAGGAGCTTTTGAACACAGAAAGCAAAAAAAAAAAAAAAAAAAAAAAAAACCCAAACAAATATGCAAAAATACATCCTACTGGTACAAGGAGAGATAAGCTAATTAGCTATAATTGAGGTTTGCATAAGATGGCAGTTGACAGAAGCCAACATAATTTAGTAGGGAATCCAGACCATAGGTTCCTAGAGTAGGATTAGGTTACATATAAAACAACCTTATGCCTAAAAGACCACCCCAAGCAATGAACTTTATATATAAATTAATACCAAAGTAACAGTAGGCTGGTCTCTCTGTGCATATGGGGCTATGGGGCCTGTGGACTACGTTTGTAGCACACTAGTAAAAGATATTCCTCTGAATCACAGACTTCTGAACATCCAAAATATCTGCACAATCATGTCTACATTATTAAGCCTGTATCAGATTCTACCTAGGGTAGATATGTTTAATTCTCTGGAGTAGCTGAACTGCCACTGAAGTGGTAGTGACAGTTGAATAAACAAAGTCAATCAAACTTGCTATATAATTGAAATATCCATTGAGTTGTAAACTAAAATGATCTTTCCATACCTCTTGTTCAGTATTTGTATCTGGACAGAATCTGGTTACTATCAAATCATAAACCTTTATTCCTATTCATGAGGTGCTACGTTGGACAATTCTCTCCTGCAAAGGCAGATGCAGATGTGGCAAAATGCTCCTGGGGTGCAATTATAAGGAAACCAAATTATTTTCTGTGAGTTCATGCCTTTTCTTAATACACTGAATACAAGTGAACTTGGAAAGGAATGCTCAGCAAGCCCACAGGGAACCTGAGATATTCAGAAGTTGAGATCTGGCTGGCCTCTCCTCAGCTCCTGTACACAGGCAGATTGAAGACATGCTACTGATTCATTTAAGAATTTAAAACTTTACCTACATTGAGAGTTTAGTTATTCATAAAAGTTTCTTCCTAAAGAGTTCATGGAAATTCATGGTACTCCAAAAATCCATGTAAGACAAAATGGACACTCAAAAACACATCTTTGACTACTTAATAGGATGAGCCCTAAATGGTTATGATTTGCCATAGAGAACATCTAACCTTTCTGTTTTTAAGGGTTCAGTAGATTTTTGTGTGTACGAAAAGCTAGTGCATTAGAAACAGTGATAACTGTTTTTGAGATATAAAGATCGTGCTTTCTGTGAAGTGAATTGAGCAAAAAGGATGAGTTTTAGCTTAACATTGTCAGAGGTAAAAAATATGTATTTGGAAGATTTTGAGATATATTTCAGTTTCTCTTCAGGATGTCTGAGCTATGGTCACTATGGGTCCCACCACTGCAGCTGGGTGCACAAGCATTTGTTGTGTTTATATGATGGATTGGGTTGTTTCTGGTGACTTTTGTTGTCCTTGTCCATGGTCCACAGTGATTTCTAGAGTCGTAACATTTTTCTTGTCTTTGGTGTCCTTTATAAGTTCATGGAAATCTTCATCAGATGGAGAATTAGAAATTACAATAATTTAATCATTAAAATCTTTCTTAGAATTGGAGTTCTTTGCCTCTATCAATGGTTTATTGTTAGCCTTTACCTTTTCTTCATGTTGTGGGGAGCCACCTTTTTCGTGGATATCATTTGAAAAGACCTCCGGAGGTACTTTGCTTTCCATATTCCCCGGCTTTAACATGGTCATTGAATTCATCATTGAATCATGTACAGATTCTGCAGAAGAAAGCGCTCATTGTTATTGAAACACTTAAATGTGACATTTTCATATAACAGGACACTTTGGTTTTATTTCATGTTTAAGCACAAACACACACATACACACAAACACACACACACCATACACAAATACACACAAACATGTCTGTGCTGTTTCCAAAGCCAGTTTAGAACAGAGATATGAAACATACAGAAATAATGTAAGTGTTGCTACTAAAACTGTTAAAAGTTGAAACTACCTTTGAAAATGAAGAAAAAAGAAAGATTAATCATAATAAGTGAAAATATTACAATATATGTCTTCTACAATAAGATCCATGTTTCAGGTATTGCAGGTCTTATCCATTTGTATAATTAGGACTTTGTGATACAAACACATAAAAAGAGAAACTATATTTTGGAGTAATTAACAAACTTAACTGTTATTTCTATTACAATTTCCTGGCAATGTTCATGATTAAAATTCTGTCACCCCATCCTTAATGTGTGGAGATAAACAGCCTGCTCTGACGTCTAGGAAATAGTGAATTGTACATCAAGAATCTGTTTCAAACCTCAACTAATGTAACAAGAAAGTATTTTGTTGCACTGTGATACAATACATGGACATAGACAATAAAATGATTTAATTCGAAGACATATTTGCTAAAATGTTTTTAGTATTAAAATCAAAAGAAAATGAAGAATACATATTCACTGACAAAAGAGCATTCAGAACATTTCCAAATGAGATTTCTAATGCGTATCATCAGTGATTGCTTGAATGTGTTAGACCACAGTTACATATATTTCTCTGAATCCTCACATCAAATTATTTAAGGAAATTGAGTAAAGTTGGACATGACACCTGGGTTTTCAACTGGAGTTTCCTATGTAAAACTCCGGACCACATTGAAAATCATGGGAATTAAATCTTACATTTCTAAAAGTCTCATTGAGACTTGAGATCGGTGGTGTAAAATCCATACAGGAAATACTTGTACTAGTGCTTATGCTTGTATTGTCATTTATGTTTGTGCTTGTACTCGACTGAAATGATGCCGAGTTCTGCACTGTTTCATGTAGCATTTCCCAGATAGCAGGTTAAACTTCTGCAAACTCAACCTGGGATTCCAAAAAAGATGATATATTTCACTAGTGAGATAGAATGAGACCCAAATAATAGGAAACACAGTTAGAACCCTGTAGACTTAAACTTAATTTTTAACATATTGAGGAAATGGAAAAGCCAACACTATAAATATGTGTATGTTTGTGAGTGTATGTTTGTGAGAGCGTGAGAGAGAGTGTCTGTTTACAAATATTTGAAACAAATTTAAGTAAATAACAAGAGTACAGTGATAACAGTTCATAATTCTACTCAATGGCGGTTATTCCACATACATCTGTGTCTGAATCAGGATGATCTATCTTTGAAGCTTCAACTTGGCACATTCTTTGAACGTCATTCCTCTGGCATACTTTTTCAAGCCTCAATTAAACCATAAAGAAATAATAAACAAAATGTGTTTTATGTCCTGGCTGGATAGTTTCCTCTTTGTTGTATAGGTTTCATAATACTAGCCACACTTATAAGCATAAGGAGACCAAAAAAAAGCCGTTCAAGGTTTGACTAGCTGTGAATACTGTTATCAACAATTAAGACTGGATGGGAAAATATTTCCATATTTGCAGTAATTGCATCAATGTTATGTGGGAACCAACAAATTTCTGTATTGATGGATGGCATATACATGTGTGGTACTATAATCTGATCAGGAACACAAACCTGGGGACTTCACCAGCCCCAGTGGTGAATGTACTTGTCATTACCTTGCTTAATGGACATAGTATCAATGTGGTCTCTAAATTAATAACTTTATGCCATTAATCTTCACCCCCATGTATTATTGCAGTTTTCTGATGTCCTATGAGTAGTACATTTATGCAATATTCAGTAGCTAAAATTCATAGTCACAAGAAGCCAAACTGTAGAGAATTATGTGAGAGTTTTCATATATTTCTGACATGGCTAAAAGACCCTTACACATAGCTTAGGGAACACTACACTAAGTAGTGCAGGAGGGTCATACGAATTAGAGACCTTGGAGGAAAAACTGTCATATGAACCATGAGAAGTACACTGCAATAAGCAACTCATAGTAATATTGTGACCTCTTGAAACCTACAGAAACCTTATGTCCTATAGTTCTGCCACAAAAGTTTGCTTTTTCTAATTGATGTCTTTAGACCAAAATAGATATATGAATCAAAAAGTAACCACTGCTAGAACCCAATCTATACTTTCAACATAGTAAAGACATTTACAAACAGAAAGTCTTCTAGCTCAAAAACTAGAACTAGAAAATTAGATGACTGTTTTGATAATCGATGGATATTTTATTTACTTTTATACTCCATTACTTTTACATTTTAATATATGATCTATTGTGTATTTAGACATTAAGAATAATAACCAATGGTATAAAGAGAACACCTTTTTTTACATAATGAGAAAGACAAAGAGCAACCTATTTCAACTAAACCAAATGGTTTTAAAAGGCCTATTCAGGTGAAATATCACATGGTAAGGTTTTGTAAACTAGAAGATTTTTTTATTTGCTTTCTCATTGTCTCATCTTGTTAGAACAGGATTTAAAACAATAACTGTGAACTACAAATTCTCTGAACTCCATATCTCAAATGCTAGCATGTGTTCCTTCAGTACTCCAGTTTTATCAAATTAATTTTTGTTATTCACTGTGTGTTTTTGTGTTTTTGTGTGTGTGTGTGTTTGTGTGTGTGTGTGTGTGTGTGTGTGTGTGTGTTCAAGTTCTCACTTCTCATCAAGATAGAGGTGAAAATTGCCCGAATCAGTCCTCTCTCCTCTATGGGGGTACTACGTATTGAGCTCACAACCTCACATGTACTGAATATGTTTTTTCTTCATCCATTATTCGACACTTAAATAAAATAATACAACAGACACTAGGTACATTTTTCCAAATATATATGAAAATATCTAGATTTGGAAACCACAATTTGCTCATCTGGTATTCACTTAAAATCTCATTGATCATTCTATTGTATGTACTTCCTTTACAAAAAAATTAAACTTAAGGTTTTCATTACATATCACCATCAATATCTTACCTGCACGTCTTTACTGTAGTTTCATCATCAGAATCAACAATTAAAACATAGGGTTTAATATAACTGAGGTGTTCCTGTACAAAAATTATCACATCCCTTTCAATTGTTGCCACCGTCATTTTGGAAACCCTGAGAGTCAAATCAACAGTCAAAACCCAGCCTAATATCCACACTAATGTATCTGTCTACTAAGAAGTGCTTTACATTTATAACATGCATTACATACTTTCATTGTAACTAATTTATATATCAGTGTGAGGAAGACACCAAGATGACAAGTATAAAATTTAAGTATACACCAAATGTTTTACTTCAAGGCTAATAGATGCAGGGAAGGAATTTCACTTTGATTCAAGTTCACTGATCATTCTTTTAGGCCATTATTGTATAACGACTCTTCTGTCTGCTTCCCTGTTCTCTTCTTTTATAAAATAGCCTCCCAAATAGAAATAGAGAAACAGTTTATTCTAAAACTGAATGAAAGAGAGATGGATCTAGAACACCATCACAAGAGGTACATGTACCTAACTTTACAGATTTTTCTTGGCTGCCAACATTGTGGTCATCACAAAGTTCTAGTTATGCCTACATCTGCTAATAATATCACCATTCATCCTCAATCTGAGAGTTTCCAACCATAGGGCTATAATCAGTCCAGACTCCTGCCACTCACCTAGCACAATATACAATGCTGCTTACTGTATACTGATTCTTTCTGCACAGAAATACAGCTGCTGAAATAAAAAACAATGTGACCTTCAAAGTGATAGGCAAATACATCATACTCCACATTTTGAGTTGAGTCCAGAGGATAGAAATGCTTCCAATTCTGTCCCTTAACAGCCTTGGACCTAATGACAAAAAGGTTCCTTCTTTAGGACAATGGTGTGCAAAACAACAAATGTCAGGTTATTATATGTTCCCAACTTTTTTGAAAATAAAAGTGTTAAAAAAATGAAATATGTTCCTATGTGGCTTAGATTTTCAGAAAGAACATGAATTTTTATACTACTTGTTGTCATATTGAAGACCTATGTTCATCCACCTATGCTTAGAAATGCTGTACTGCATAATTTATTATATGCAATTTACATTAAGGTAAGCAGGAGAAGCACCCTTACCATCTTTTGGTACTCTTCATAGGTAGTGAATTTAGGAACTTTAGTTTCCTCAAACTTTGTTCTTTTCTTTGACATTTCTTTTCAGAAAATAAATGAGAGAAGATATATTAAAAAATGAGCAGTTGTTGTTGTAGTTATTAATGTTAAAATTATTTTTTAAAAGTGTTTTTGAATATATGTTAGGGGTTGTGTATTCCACAGCTAACAGGGTAAGTCAGAATAGTACTTTGGATTTTGGTTATCTACTTTCACTTTCATGTGGGTTTAATGGATTGAACTCAGGTCATCAAGCTTGCACATCATGTGGATATACTCCTTCAGCTATCTCACCAATGCAAAGTTATAACAGTTATAATAGAAAAGACTTAAAGTGTGCTATATCATTTCTTAGTAAAATAATGCCACTGAAAAATCACCCCAGAGCATGCAATTTTCCATCGTGATCTATCAAACTGAGGATCCCCAATATGCTGTAAAAGGTTAACAATTCTACATAGATCCATACTAACAGTTCCAAACTAAATGGTGGAATTTTGTTCAGTTTTCGACAAAGGGCTTTTATTTGATAGAACATAAGGCCATTCCCAGGACAGAGTTTGTAAGGATATTGTGTAACACAGCCTCCAACTTCTATATTTTAGTAAATATTAATTAGCTCTCCAACTCACAAGAAAAAGTCAGTGCCAGGGTTTACAATGATTTTCCTGGGAATTGTGGCTTTAGGTCAACAGTCTCACAATATGTCCTCAGAGTGCACTCAAATGTCTTCACTAAAGAGACCATGAGATATTTTGTCTAGCATTGGGGCTGTAGGATGGAGAGTGTAGAAGCTTTAGCCCTGCTGAAGATGATTGAAGAAGAAATGCAATGGAAATGAGTGGACAGCGGTCCTAGGAAATATTTCAGGGAGTTTAGCCACAAAGAGGGCAAAGAAACAGGGTATGTTGTCAAGGAATAATGTAGTCAAGAATGTCATGCCTTCTTCTAAGATTAGGAGACTGTATTATATGTTTTGGGGATATATCCATCACACGTTAAGAGCTACATGTGTCCCATGATTTAAACATTGTCTTACAGATAAACAGAAATGGTCATTACAATTGTCCATTTGTACTTTGTTAAGTTCCACTCTTGGACAAATTTTGGGTATATTTAGTGCACTGTACATACTCTACCTGCAAACAGCCTGTACGTGGAAAAAACAAATAGTATGCCTAATGTGGCCTCCAAATATAATTCCCTCCTCTATGCCACTCAAAGTATAGTAAGTTTTGTGATCTTCTAAAGTCAGCAATGCTACAAGGAAGAAATGGGCCTTGGTCAAAACTCTATCAGCAGGTGTAGAGGTAATAGCTGCCTGACCTCTTACAGGCCTTGCTATGGCTCTAGTGTGTCCATGATCGTGCTTGTCCATCAGTATTGTCATTCTCTTCAACAAATTGCGAAACTCTTTTGGAGTTGGGTTCTTGCGTGGATTAAAAGCAACCTCAATTAACAGAGAATTCAAGAATGAGCAATATGAATAGTAGTAATGAGGCAAATATTCATATGTAAATCTGTAAGGTATAAAACAAAAAAAAATATCAGAATTTTTTGTTAATTAAACATCAAGTGCCTTCATTATGCACAGGAACTCTTGCGAAAAGGTCTATCAAGAAGTGGCCTTAATCAATACTCAAATAGGAATAAATAAGTATTGAGTTTTTCAGGTAAGTCAGGCTAAATACCATGAATGGGTATCTAAAATAAATAGTAAACATACAATCAAGCAAGTAAATTCCATTTCCACTATTTCAGTGAAGTGAAAAGAATGTCAAAGTTATAACTAGTTGAGTAAGAGATTCTTTGTCAAAAGCATTATCAATTCCTAACTCATGCTCTTTTCCTGCTGATTTCTCTCCATTCTTCAATCAGGTAAAAGTAGAATCTAAAACCAATTAAGACCAATATTTTACAAAGCAATTATGAATCTAAAATCTGTAGCATCTACCTGTTCTATATTTATCACCTCTCTGCATTCTTCCTTCGATTTATCTTTTCCTCTGCCACCTACATTGTATTTTTTATGTGTCATCTCTTTACAAACTGCTATGCATCTGTCCATCATTTGTTGTCTGTCGTTTATTTTCTATATGTCATTATCTATATTCTATCTTCTACTGTATCACTAGCCTAATTCTTATATCTCCTATTATCTAATTGTCTATTTGCTATCATATCATTCTGAACCCTATCATCTGTCTACATGTATCCATCCTCTATTTGCTATCAACTATGTATTCATCATGCACATACCTATAATTTACCTATATAATACCTACCTTTAATCTATCATCTATCAATCCTGTATCAATATATTTTCTATCAAAAATTTATCTCATCGCCAACTAACCTATATTTACCTTTCATTATTATCACCTATCTGCAATCCACCATCTATCTATCCTATGTTTACTTTCTTATTTGTATATGTGTGTGTATTTTATTGTGTGTGTGAGTGTGTGCGTGAGTTTGAGTGTTTCGAAACAGGGTTTCCCTGTGTAAACTTGCTTGTCCTGGACTCTCTTAATAGACCAGGCTGGGCTCAAACTCATAGCAGGAGGATGCTACTGGGTAGATGCTGTGCAAAGGGCAAGTTGCTGTGTGCACTGGTGAGGCCTCCAGTTTCCCAGACCTTCATGTCTGTGTACACAGGTTGATGCCTCATCTGGATTCTGCAGGGAGGATCAACATCAGCAGATGCCTCCTGAAGGCCACAGACATTTCCCATCCTGCTGCAGAATCAGGCCAACCACGCCCCTGATGTGAGGACAAGGACATGTCAAAAGAAAAGGATTTCTATCCAAATCTTCCCCCTGCTCTCCCAGGCCCTGTCTTGGGCCATCAACCCTAACTACCTACTAGCTAGCACCAGGCAACCATTCTGAGTTTCCAGGAGGTCTGTCACAATTTCTCTCCTCTCCTCATGCCTCCACCCCACCCACAGCCCCAGACCACTGGGCATAGCTCAGGAGACTTCATACTCTTTCTTTTCTCCAGTGTCCCCAAGTGGTTCTCAGATATGGGTCTTTCTTTTTGCCTACTCCTAAGACACCCACCTACCTCCGTGTGAGCAGGGCTGTGAAGAAATGCAGCTACAGCTCTCTCAGGTGATTCAAATGGACTAAACAGCACCTAGAAAGTAGGCAGGAGGAGCAATTTTCACTTGTCCCACCAGGATTCACACAACACATTCCCACTTCTGAGCTCTTCTGCCACTTCTCATTTTTCCCCCTAAAGGTTTTCTTATTTTATGTGTGAAAACCCTATCTTCATGTTTACCTCCCTGCTGGTACAGGGAATCAGAATGCAGTATGGATGACTGTCAGCCACTGAAGATTGCTGGGAATTGAGCTCAACACCTCTGGAATAGCAGACAGCGCTCTTATCCACTGAACCATCTTTCCAGTCCACTTTAACAAAAGTCCCAGACTCCAAACAAAAAACTACACTAGGCACTATCATCCTTTCCCTCTAGGGCACACACTCATAGCACAGACAACTATTTCTCTCTAAAGAAAAAGTTTCTGGTCTACAGCCTGCATACAAAAACACCCACAAACACATACACAGATCATCTACTGATACTTGTTTTCTCTCTCTCTCTCTTCCTCACTCCCTTCCTCACTTTCCCTCCACTTGTATTCCTTTCTATTTCAAATTTCTATTTATCTATTTCTAGCTCCTCCTCTCTCCACTTCTCCCTCTCCATCTGTGATCTACACAGTTCCAGCCACAGTATCCAGGAAATATAGGTCTGTGTGGAGACCAAGTGAGATATAGAACATGATCACTGGGCAAATGCTTGTCACTTTCCAACAGGAAGCATTCCTTCCCATAGCACTGAGTGTCTCTAGGGGCCCAGCTGCACACAGACAACATCTTCCAGGATGGCCCCTAGAAGATCAGTCACCCAACCTCCTGGGGACAGACTTGCCACTGCCATTGCTTCCCAACTATCTCACTCTTGAGTGTATTGGAGAGCATCCACTCTGATGCTCCAAAGGGAGTTCCACCGGGATTGGGCCTGATGAGTTCTTAAAGGTGCCAGGTCAGCAGGCAACCCCCAAGGAAGGGTCCTGCCACCTTCCATGTGGATGATACTCACATGGTCCCAATCACCAAATTTGGTGGTCCTTCACCAGCTCAACCCAGGCAACCCAGAAAACTGAAGATCTTTTGCTCAGGCAAAAGGTTATGAAGTCCTAAAGGGCTTCCTCTACAAGCCATCCTGTCTTTCTGATGATCAATTCTGACCTAAACACCATAATAATTGCTACACACTGCGTCCTCTATTGACTTGCCTCTGGACTCTCACATCCTAGCTTCCCATCCAGAAGACACACAGACAATCAACACACACACACACACACACACACACACACACACACACACACATTGCAATCTACTAGGGCCCACATTGTGGCACCAGTGACGTCTCTGTTTTTCCACATGAGATCACTGGAAAGGGCAGGGCAGGACAGCATAGGGGGCCCTGCTGCCCAGTGACCCTATTCTCCCTGTTAGGCCAGGTGATCTAGTCAGTGAGGAGAATCCACAAGTGTGTTACTCTCAGGGATCCTGGGCATCACTGTGAAGAGGCTTCATAGTGTACCTGGCCTGGATGGAAGCTGACTGTCTGTCTCTTTGGGGAATCCTTCAGACCACACCATCCTCTGGCTACTTCTCTTGAGATTCACCCCAAATCACAACACTGCTTTGGGCTACTACCCACTAGGTACATACAGCAAAGTTGCATATGACCATGATGTTGCCTTACAGACCTTTTGAAGGGTTCTGGGATATCACTCTCTTCCTGCCAGATCGGGTTCCTGAGCTATACCTGGAGAACAGCTCCAAGAGTGACAGACCGACAGACAGACAGACACACAAACAAACACACAAACAGAGAGAGAGAGAGAGAGAGAGAGAGAGAGAGAGAGAGACAGAGAGAGAGAGAGAGACAGAGACAGAGACAGAAAATGAGAGAGAATATGAATGAATATCATAAGGATAGGAGGAGGGGAGAGAGAGAGAGAGACAGAAAGAGAAAAAGAGAGAGAGAGAATGCAAGCAAGCAGGCTACCCTCAGAGACCTGTAAAGAAAGCCTACTGCTTGTCGGAGGTGACATGCTATGCCTGCATGTGTCGTTAATTCACCAAGGTGGTCTTCTGTCTCAAACTCAAGATGCATGTGCTCAGCCTGCGCTAAGATATCAGCAGCCAAACAAGAGTGGTGCCTACTGGCAGCAGTGGTGGCAAAATAATCCGGGGGCCACGAAGGGCTTGGATGGCCACACAGAGATGGGTGGCCTTGCTGTGAAAAGCCGCGAACGGTGGGATAATAGCTTTTTTCAGTGCTATGGGCGCTATTTCCAGCAGGAAAGATGCTGATTCTAGTCCAGGTGGGGCAGTTTCTAGTAGACACGGGGCTGTCTTGGGGACCAAGCCATGGTGCTGATTGAGTTCCACCTTGATTACTCCATGGAGTAATTTTCCAATAACATGTACTTTCATATTTTATTGTTCCCTAATCACTAGGTGATTCATAGCCTACCTCATTCAGGACCACCAAAATCATGTATGACAACAACACCTTTTGGCTAGGACATTAGAATTTAAAGTTTAGCTGAAATATAATTTGTTGCCATAAAAAACCACAAATGCACCATTAAGTCTCTAGTGGTAAACACACACACACACACACACACACACACACACACACAGAGAGAGAGAGAGAGAGAGAGAGAGAGAGAGAGAGAGAGAGAGAGAGAGAGAGAGAGAGAGAGATTATTCCTTGAAATTCCAAAACTGCAATAATTGAAGAGTTTATGAGTGAAGAAATGTAACTTTTGGATTAAAAAAAAAGTATATGGTGAAATCATCTTTTATTTTGAAGAAATCACAGTGATGACCTCTTAAGATTCTTTGGGATTTCTACTGAAGCACAAATGTAAAGAGGAAGGGAAATTCATCCTAAGTAAAATTAGTGGAGGCACAGTGTGCAGAAATTTAAGAGAAGACAACTTTATCTGAATAATTAAGAGAATTTATTCTGTAAAATATAATTTAATTCGGATAAGTTATTAAGATCAGGTATTACCTTGTGTTTCATCAAGATTTTGTACTTAAAGTATTTAAAAATAGATTGAACACCATGGGATAATTTTTACAGGAAAATCATCCCACCAAGCACATTCTTTTAAAAAAGCAATTTGGAGGTTGTAAATATACTACTGAAAAACTGTAAAATTGTAAAATACAAGATGCTTGTTTGTTTGTCCAGCCTTGCTCGCCTCTCCTAGTTCTCCTTATTGCTAAATTCAAAAGTTCCATCCTAGTTCCCAGAATAGTTACGTGTAAGTTTCCAAATATCAGATGTCCCCATACGGCTTTCAGTAACCACTCTAGAGACCCACACCCAAGCCCCCACAAGGAGCTTCCCGATGCCAGATGTCCTAATTTCCATATGGTCTAACTTGATAAGCAACCCACCTGCTTTGTGGTTTTAGCCTTTGAAACTAGCCTATAACAGCTACTCGGGGTCCTTCACCTCCCGAGTGCTGAGGGACCCTGACACATCCACAATTGAGACTTCTAATGTGTCAGTAATAAATTTTACATATACCTCCAGCCTGTGTGACTTGAGTGGCCTCTCGCCGCGACCCCCTTCCTGAACTGGATTCCAGGGTCCAACACTACTTAAATTTGGGTATGTATTTGAGAAATCTTCAATTCTGTAAGGATTGGCAAGCTACATATTTTCCCTCGATATTTTCCTAATATTTGAGTTGTTAGTAAAATCATAACATTAATGGAATTTTCGCAGGAAGATTGCCTAACGTACCTAATGTGACCTTCTTTTATACAAAAGGATACAGCTTATATTTTATCCACAGAATACAAATATGGTAAGTCCATGTTTATTCTGAAAGAACTTCACTCTTATTAACTCATTTCATGAATGCTCACTACTTGATGCACTTGATATTATGAAAATATAGACAGAAGAAGCAACATGTTGATTTTCATATCAGATATTTTCTCTAACACTTTCAGTCTTTTTGAAACATTTTAATATATAAGATATGAAAGGTTAGTGTTAAAAGAAATGCTATTATCAAATTTACACTGATCATCTGCATTGGTTTATACTTTAAAAATTAATCTTATATTGTTTAAATTTCTCTTTTTAAATTTTGACGAACAGTTTTTCTGTTTAACAGGCCTGGCTGTCTTAGACTTGCTTTGTAGACCAAGCTGGCCTCAAACTGTCAGAGATTCACCTACCTCTACCTCCTGTATGCTGGAATTAAAGGCTTGTGCCATCATGCCCATCAAAAACAATTCCTTTTTAATGCCTTTTTTTTATAATAATTCATTCAGAATACATCCCGATTGATTGTTATCCCCTTCTTTGTATCTTCCCTTTCTCACCCAGAGGCAGTCCCTGCTCTCCCCACAACCATGGAGAATGTGCTGTCCATTGACTAGGTCAAAAACATTTCTTAATACAAATATTTGTAACAATTGTATTTCAAAATTGTAAGCAGCCATAAATCTATCAATAGTAAAAGATTCCTAAGAGAAATTTGGTTGCTGTTCATTTGAGGCCAATCTGGTTGACAAAGTGAGAGTCAAGAAGAGTCAAATGTACACAGATAAACCCTGTATCATAAAAAGGGGGACTAAAGGGAGGAAGAAAGAGAAAAAAAGAAGGATCCATACAAGTCATTAACCATATTATTTTTATGTCTAAACCTTTAACAGTATGCAATAATAGTAATGTTTGAAGGAGTCTTCAGGTGTACTGGTTGAAATAATATTTTAAAATGCTGAATATTTTATATATTCCTGAGTATATATCTTTCTTAAAAACAAAATAAGCAAACAAACCACACAAGACACTAAAAATCTAGATTTGGAAAATATGTGATAGCCATGTAAAAGGTGCTTGATGTCTAGTGTCAATCTGTGTGCCCGTTGAACAATATATAAAGGAACCTTATAATAGTGTGAATGTTCTACTCTTCACTGTATAAGGATTGACATCTTCGTCTTTTGGTTGTACGTGACCGGCCCTCAAAAGCAAATCTGCTGTAAGATTCATATCAATCGTGGCAGAGATGGTAAGTTGTGGTATATTTTTGAAGTATTATATTTAATTTTTATTGAATGAACAAATAGAATAATAACAAGTAAATATTTTTTGAGTTCAAAACATTAACTGATACATAATGCAATATAGTGTCTTTCAGGTCATAACATATTTGAAACTAGGTAGTAAGATATAATTATAAATTATATAATACAGAGAAGAGATTTTCTTGTAGTTTTCCGATAGAAACCCAGGCCACTCTGCATGTCATGTGCACCTAGGCTTGCTGCACCGCCCTCCCTCACTTGCTGAAGCTCCTCCTCTGCCCACTGGCCTCTCAGGAGCCCAGCTATCCTGCAGTGCTGCGTGGGTGGTGGCCTAAGCTTGTGTCCCCAAAGGCCTCCCACCTTCCTGTCTCGGCAACCACAGGGACCACGAATACACCGCAAACGCGAGCTATTTGGACCCTGCGCAGCCCCCTTCTGCCACTCCAGCAGGTGGTTCTGGTCTTCCACAGTCCTTTACCATGGTCTTCTCCTTGGCTTCCACTTCTGCTGCACCACTCCCCTCAGGAAAGTAGTCCCCTCCTAACTCTGCTGTTGCCCTCCAGGCTTGGAAGCCACCTCTCTGCTGCAGCTGGGGCTTGACTGGTCCATGCTCTTTCTCCCTACGGGTACTGCTCGAAAATATTTCTCAGCAGCCCGAACCTCAGGTGCATGAGATTCTGCCTCGGTTCCCACCGGAGGGACAGTAAGGGACTGCGTGTCACCCTACCCCAACCAGAGAGAACCACAAAAGCGCGGTTCTGAGATGAGCCTTGCACAGCATGGGCGGCGGTGGGGTAGCCAGCCTAAGGGTGTCAGTAGTTATGGAGGAGCAGGTGGGACTAAAACTTATTCAGTTTTCTTCCCTGCCCCCTCTCTGTGCCAGGTTTCTCACTTGATAGCGGTGGACAAAGTTGTAGCCAAAAGCTTCTGTGACCATGCAAACCAAATTGCTCTGCACCCCAGTATGTGTGTGTGTGAATGGAACTAGAATGAAGTTAAGCTGTGGCTCCAAAAATATACAAGAGACTACCTAAAAATGGTAATTCTATATGGAGAGCCTGTTTTGAAACCTAGGGTTTCCCTGCACTAGTTTATACCCTTAAAATTGCTAAGAAGTCAAAGCCTATTTAGTGAGATTATCATTAAATCAGATTACACTTTCCTGTAATAATGGTAACTTGGGGACTTCTAGCACTCATTACAGAGCAAGGATATAAAGGTGGATCAGAGAGATGTCGTGGGCAAGTGAAAATACTTGCAGTTCATTTGTTTTCAAGAACCCACAGAAACTGAGAATTGCAGATTAGAGAAGGGAGGTTGAGCTGAACCTGTGTCGTGTTTGTATGTGTCTGTGTGTGTGTGAGAGAGAGAAGGGGGAGATATTGATTAATTGATTTTGGGGATACCTGCAAGTTGATGCAATATCAGAAAGCACTTGGTCTTGATCCCTGTGAACTTTAACTTATAAAAAGTCAATGTGACAGGCACAGAGATCAGAGATACTTAAAGCCATTTCATCTTTTTCTCACTTTGTAATGGGGGATGCACCCAGGACCATTCCCACTTATCAGTTTGTTGGAATTACTTTTTTGTGGATTTATTTTTTATGTATATGAGTGCTGCCTTCACAAACACACCAGAAAAGGTAATCAGATCCCTTGATAGATGGTTGTGAGCCACCATGTGGTTGCTGGGATTTGAACTCAGGACCCCTGAAAGATCAGACAGTGCTCTTAAAGTTACATTTCAACAAGGCCTCTCAGACAGGATGTAGTGGTGTATGCCAGTGTTCCCAGGACTCAGGAGGCTGGGACAGCAGGATTGAGATTTTGACTCCTGTCTTGACTACACAGTGAGAGCCTGTCTCAAAGTGTAGACCCACATTAATTGATGGCTTTTAAACTTATGCAGTTTCTTTTTGGATCAAGCTGACTGGTTTGTAGTAAGGATAGACAGGAACAACTGTTGTGGGGATATTTGTTTATTAGTTGGTTGGTTGGTTAGTTTGTTTTTCAAGACAGGGTGTGTTAGCCTTGGCTGTCCTGTATTCTATTTGTAGACCAGGCTGTCCTCAAACTCATAGAGATCAACCTGTCTCTGCTTCTTGAGTGCTGTGATTAAAGGCATGCACCACCAAGACCGGTCCTACTGTTGTTTTAAAAAAGGGATTAAACTGATTGTCTTGAAGTAAAACATTATGTAAGTGAGTTCCCCTGGCCAAGTTCTTTCCTGACTGTAGTGATGTCATAGGGGAAGGAGGTCACAATGGCTGTGGCCCATCCTAGACACCAAGATTGATCATCTGTAAATCCTGTATCTTATCCACTTTATTCCTAAAAGCACATTAGCTCACGCCTTCACCTTTTAAAAATCACCACTTTGACAAAAAAGTTGAAACTTCATACAAACAAGATTTCCTAGAATAAATTAGTTGTAGGAATAATTTGTTGTGATGGTACTTGCAATGAAACAGATTTTCACTGATTGTTCATGTAAGTGTCTATTTAGTAAATACAATATTTATAAACTACCTTAGTGGGGGCCATTATTCTTCCATTTAATTATGTGCTTTAATTATGTGAATATGCAAATGAGCATGCAAGAACTAAGCATACTTGAAGAGCAGAGAGAGCAAGGGAACTTTGTCCCTCCTCAGAGGTGGAGACACTTAAGGTTGGAACACAAGACTAAAGGGCACCAACCCTAACCCTACCTTGAGGGAAGGAAGCCCTCAACACCTTTGGGCCTGCAAGACCTGCAGGGTTGTGGGGTTTGTTGGTGGTGGCAGTGGTGGTGTGGGTTTGGTTTTTTGAGACATCATTTCTCTGTGTAGCCTTGGCTGTTCTGGTCTCGAATCGTAGACCAGGCAGAGCTTGATCTGCCTGCCTCATCCTCTGCTGTCACCATAGATGTGTACCACTGCCTTGGACACAGGTTGTTGTTTTATAAGGCTTCAAAGGAGTTATAATTCTCTAAAATGGCTATTTCTGGAAATTCTTCAGAAGTTGATTCATGAAGCTAATGGGCCCTTAGGAGTGTTTTTTTCTTCCTTTGCACCCTTGCGCATCACTAACATGAAGGGCTTCAGGACTAACTGCCAGTTCATTCTGATGCATGTTAGGAAAAGCCACACTGTATTGGTTCCATTCTGCTTTTTAGTTGGGGGATAGATAATAATTTTCCCTTTTCATGTTGTTTTGGTAGGTAGGAATCATTGAAAAATCATTAATCTCAGTCTGCAGAGATGGCTCAGCAGTTAAGGGCACTGACTAACGTTACAGAGGTCCTGAGTTCAAGTCCCAACAACCACATAGTGGATCACAACTATTTTTAATGTGATCTAATGTGCTCTTCTGTTCTGCAGGTGTACATGCAGGCAGATCACTGTATACTTAATAGTGAATAAATCATTAATAAAAAAGAAAAGAAAATGAGTAATCTCAAGCATTTAATTTTTTCATTTTTTTAAAACCAAGTATTAAAATGGAAGAAAACAAAACCAAAGATCATGGGTCATTTTTAATGGAATATAAGATTAAAAGGGCAGTCAAGATATTTATTTTGGTAGCTTCTTATAAAAAAGAGAAGGACAGTCCCTTGTATCTTCTGTGGAAGGTTGCAAAAAGAACAAGGGAATGACAGTCACTTCAAAAAGAATACTATAAGTATATTAAATATGATAAAGACAATACATTGCTATACTCAGTCTTCCAAAGCTAAAATGAAAGGTTTCATGTTGCCCCTGTGCTTTGTATTGTGATGGGACATGGCTGAGTCAGTTCCTCTTTACAGTCATTTCCTTGGTTCAAGAAAATCACTGTGCCCATGAGCATGTGGCTAAACTCTACTTTTCTTACTTCATTATTTGTTAACATTGATTTCTGTGACTGTAATTTCTTACAGCCATAGGAATGCCAGAGACTTCCTGTTGTAGCAGAGCAGCAGTCTGGATTCTGTGGGTCTGGATACTTTTTTTGCAGTCTTATTTGCTACTCAGGCTTCCTGGGAAAACACATGCATGTGTGTGAACTGCATGTGATGAGTTTCACATCTCATGTGGTGAAAACCTAAGAGAAAAAGAGACTTTTTCATGATATTTTCTTTTTACTTCATTTTTACCATTTGGCAGGTGTTACCATCTTTCAATTTTGTTCCATGAAAAGTACCAGGAGCTTTCTGGAGTATCTCTTTCTCTTATGCAGGTCTCCCACTGCTCAGACAGTTCTGCTCACCTGTGAATGACAACTAAGAGCCCTAGATGATGAAAAGAGAGTAGACTGTATCAAAGCATCCAGGTATGTTATAGGGATTAAACATGGTGGGGTATGTGGCTCACGTGACAGTAGAATCAGGACATTAAATTGATTTTGCAAGAATCTATTTCATTAATGATTCTAGAAAATTTCAATGAGACTAATATTCAATGTTATAAAATGGATTTCCCAGTATTGGCTGTATAGTAACCTTCAGTTGTTCTCAGTAGGTATTTGATTAATTCTGATTCTCTGAAATAACTGTTGCCCATTGAAAACAAAGTTTCTTTGACCCAGATTGAAAGCAGCACCAGGCTATGGGTGTGAACGCAGTCATTTGTGTGTAGAGCAAATGTTATTAGTGGATTCATTTCTATGCCTGTAATCCAGGTTCCAATGTAACCCATGTAATTTTTAGTATGGAACTAGACCCAGAGTGAGCCAGAAATCATTCAAGAACCCACAGATAGCCTGGCCTGTATGACACCAGTGGCCATGACTTGCCAGGCAGAATGAGAATGTAGCACATAGGATCCAAATCTGGGAATGGGTGTTGATAACTCTGCCACCTGCCCTAGTCTGCACAGCACTTCTTAAAGACCCAGGAGTCTAAGATATTTGAAGACAGTGTGAGCAGTCTAATCTGAGTTTTTATTTTTTTTTTCTCAAGAAGATCCATTTGTTGTCTGACTCTGTTATATTGTCCTCCTTCTATTTTTCTCTGTCTATGAATAGTTACTCAATGATGATCTGTGTTAAATTAGTCCTGATTACAGCAGAATATTTACAGTTTTCTTCCTTCATACTGTTTTCCTTATCTTTGTGTCTGTTTGTTGTTAATATTCTGAATGAGGTTCCTTTTGCTCTCATATTGTTGAGAGTTTTTTTTTTTTTTTTTTTTTTTTTTTTTTGAGCACATGCCATATTTTACCACAGGACTTTAATTTCTCTATTAACATAGTCATTTTTCTTCTCTCTGAATCTACACATTTGGTGTCTTATGTTGATTACTCTGTATGGTTTGAATCAGTCTTACATTTTTGTTGTGAACTCAGCTTTCTTTCCATTTCTTTATTTTGAGAAAATCTATGTGCCTGTGTAGATACTGGCAACTGGGCTGTGATTTTCATTTGCATATATTTATTTGGGCTCACCAGCTTTGTGTGTGGAGGTAAAGCCAGCTTTGCATGAGAAATTCCTAGTGTTCGTTTTCTTTGTGCTTTATTCAGTGTTCTCCTTTTGGCAGTAATATAAGGTTTGTCTGTGGAAAGGAGAATCGCATGCTAATCTGTACAGTCCTCAGACACTGTTGGAGGAAACTCTTACTTCTTCCGACTCAGCAGCTGCTTGCAGTGTGTTATGGCTGTATAATGTAAGAGGCTGATTTAGTCACTTGTTTCTAGAAAATCATCATGTGTTCTGCAGTTGTGGTTTATGTGTATATGACTTTCCATAGCCCTACATAAGGTAACACTGACATCATTGTCATAAATTGAAGTGTCCTCTTTGTTTTCTCTCCATTTCTAATACACATAGATTCACTCTTTTACTTTAGATTAGATGTATTTAATTTCTGCATAGAAACAAGTCTGCTTATGTTGAAACATTGTTTTGTCTTTGAATGCATATTTTGTTAATTTCTGCTTAACCATATTAGTATCTTTCCATATAATATTACATATTGACTTATTATCATGCTTGTAAGCCCCCAGACACATAATTTTGGACAAATGTCTTTCACAGCCAGTGCCTCCTCCTTCCAAACATATCAGTGTGTCTTTGTGTGTAATTGTCTTTTCCTAGCTGATCCTCACCTTGGCACTTAAAAAAAAGTGTCCTCGTTGCTCCATGAGTTCTGTCTCACTGTTCATTGGTATAATTCTCCACAGTAGCTAATTAAGGAACAATTAAAGTCTAGGAGATGTGGCTCAACAGTTAAGGGAACTTGGTGTTCTTGCCCTTTCCAGGTCTAGTTCCTTATTCCTGCCTGGGGTCTTTATATCCCCCAAACTACAGTTCCAGAGGACCTGCTGCCCTCTCCTGGCTGTGGTGGGCTCTGTATATATGAAGTGCACAAACCTACACCCATGTAAAGATACCCTTCGAAATAAAGTTAAAATAAGTAAGCTTTACTTTAAAAAAAGAATAAAAAAAATCAGAAACTATAATTGATCGGGAGATGTTGCATAAGGATTCATGATAACAGTACAGGAAGGAACAGAGAGGTGTCCCTCCATGTATGAGAATAAATGTGGAGCTTGGGTATGTGACAGTACAGCTGATACCTTGTATCAACATTAGAAGAATTGGAAATGATTCCTGTGTATGATAAAGTTGTTTGTATTTATGGAGCTGAGAGCTGAGGAAAATCCCATGCTCATTGTCATGTGGAACAAGACCAACCAAGGACTTAACTTGAAGCAATTAGCCAGTGGGAGACATTCTCTTTCAAACCCTAATAATCAGTCTTCTCATGTTCTTCATCTAATTGTGCCCAAAGGCATATTTTAGAGGATATTAATATGCGTGTAGAAAGTATACCTTTATTTTTGTTTAGTTTCTCATTTTGTTTATGAAACAGGGTCTCCCTCTGTCACTCTGACTGGTCTGTAACCTGATAGTAAGGCCAAACTGGCTTCCAGCTCACATGGGGCTGCCTGACTGAGCCTCCTGAGTGCTGGGATGGAAGACCTATCCCATTGTTCCTGGCTTGAATTTCACCGTTATATTTTAATATTACAGCTGTAAGGTAGCCATAAATTTTTCATTTGTTTCATGTACGGTATGATTTCTTTGAGTGATCCAGTTCCTTTGCCTTGCATCGAAATTCATATGTTGTCTTCTAGGTACTATATCTTGGTAGTCAGGATCTCCACTGAGTTACCATCAGGCTTTCAGAGTTCTTCATGTCTTGTTTTATTTCAGGTTGAGACTTCCTTAGATGTCTTTCACTGTTAATTAGGATGTTGACATTCTGTATTACCCTCATACTTTCTCAGCCATTTGCTGTAATTCTTTTGTCTTTCAAGAATGTTGTCTGTGTCCTCTTTGAGTCCAGGTTCTTATTTCCTCTTTATGTACTTTGACCTCTTTGAACATTCTTCAAATTGTATTTTGAGTTCTATCTCTTAAACTTCATTCAAATTGCATTTTGTAGGTAGCATGGGTATTGGTTTAGTGATTCGGAGTAAGGAATTTCTATCAATTCTTGTCATATTGCTTTGTTTTCAGCCTATCTGGTGTTCTTTGTTCTGTGATTTCAGGCCAGGAGGCTTTGATTTCAGTGTTAGATGTTATAGATAAGGATTGAGAATCTAGGAAGGAGGCCAGGAATTGGAGTACATCATCCTACTCGATCTATAATCGTAGCAAGCATGTGAGTTGGCTGTGACTCTGTAGAGCAGGTCCAGGCAGCCCAACAACTATGTGCAAGTGTTCCTGAGATGGAGTGGGAGAGATAGATCAGGAAATAGAGTGGAAATTTGGTTAGGGTTAGAGGAAAGGCCTAATCTGGGCAGTTTTAGAACTGAAATATAACTTTAGGCATTGTGGATTGGGCTTAGGGAGGCCTCAAGAACTGTAAGCCATGAGGAATCATAAAGAACCTTTCCTAAGGGAGCTCCAGTGTCCTAATGCTGTGGATTTAGGGGCAGAGCAAACACTCCTGTCCAGATGCGCTGGACAATCAACTGAGATTCTTGGACTCCTAGGGAGAGAATGGGGGACAAGTGATGCAAATAATGGACAGCAAGTCAAGAAGTCTGATCAAGCAGACAATATTTTATTTTCTCACAGTCAATTATGTACCATTGAAGATGGAAGCTGAGTGGGGTGATCCCAGGTGGGTGGTTTTCGCAAGATATCAGGAAGTCAGGAAGTTTAGCAGGGCGAGGGCCCCTGTGGTTCTCGGGCTGTGTGGAATTGTTAGGCACCTATAGACTTTGTACCACTCATCCTCTGAATGTCTCTGTAATTCCGGGAATACTGAGAACAGCTGGAGAGTACCTTTAGGGAGGAGAAGAGGTCACAAGGCAGCCTTCTGGAATGTACGCCGAGGCAAGGAGGGAAAGAGGTCCCAAGGCAGCCTACCTCAGTTCCACTCAAAATATTAGGCCAAGTTCCGAGATACATTCCGACTATGGTCTTGGCTCCCCCCGCACACACATGTGTCTTGCAAAGACTTATAAACTTCTCACATCAGTAGGAGCCATATGTCAAGTCCTGCGAAAGTCAGCTGTCATTAATGCTGAGTGTGGAATCAAGGCTTTAGAGCCTACCTGGTCAGAGGAGCTGTACGGTGGTAGATGTGCAGAAATAAGGCAGGTGTGAGATCTGTTTCTTTGCTACTAGCATTGAATTATTGTATTGCTATTTCAAAAAGTGTTTTCTCTTCTGTTTTGAAAACAAATCTTTTATAATTTATTTTAACCTACCCTTTCACACACGTATGTTGTACCAGTAACTTATTGAATAGAATTGCATTTAGAGCCTATGATTTCTCATCCTAAAAATCTTTAGTTATTAAACAAGTAAGGAATGAGTGATCATGTGATTGTGTCACTGTGTATACCTTTGCAACCTGCACAAGTATGGCTATAATCATTAACATCTTGGCATTAATATTATGTCTGTGATGTATTCACACTATATTGTCAATAAAATAGTTGTTTTATTTTTTCCTTATTTTTAATTTGTTGAGTCCCTCGGGGCCTCTTCCCACAGTTCCCCCTGTGCTGGAACTCATTATCAAGTCTATGCTGCCCTTAGTGTGCAGAGATTGGCTTGCCTCTGCCTGCAGAGTGGAGGATTAAAAGCCTGAGCCACCATGCCCAGCGTATGTATTCATCTTCAGGATTCCTTTTCAAAACGCTATGCATGTGTATAATCCATGTGTGAACCCCAAAAAGTCAATGGATATTTTAATGAAGCTGTCTCTGTTTCCATGGGTTGTGCTAGATTTTTTTTAGTAAAGAAATAGCCCCCATCCTCACTCCCCTCAAGTTCCACTCTTCCTCCCAAGCTTTCCTTTAGTACAAGGAAAAGGGGAGCTTTTCTCCTGTACTAACTCACCCCCGCTTACAAAGTCTCATGAGGACTGCCTGCATCTTCTTCCTCTTTGTCATGGTAAGGCATCCCCACAAGGGGAAGGGGTCAAGGAGCAGGCAGCAGAGGCCATGTCAGGGACAACCCTGCTCCCTTTATTAGTGGACACATATGGAGACTGAGCTACTTATGGGCTACATTTGAATGGGAGCTAAGTCCACTCCATGCATGGTCCTTGTTTGGTGCATCAGTCTCCACCGGTTCCCTTGGGACCATTTTTTTTTACTCCATTGGACTACTTGTAGAGCTGGTATCCCCTCTGTCTTTCTACCCCCTACTCTTCCAGAGATTCCGTGCACTCTGCCCAAATGTTGGTCGTGATACACAGCTTCTGCTTCAATCTTCTGCTTGATTTGGTCTTTAGAGGACACAGACTATGTCTATAATGAAGATTCACATCCAGTGGTCGTGCTGCCTTCTGAAGAGATCAATGACTTACTGAAACTCCTTTCATTCCTTGCATCAAGATTATTGTAATGGAGCAAGGCAACCTCTTTTTAAATCTATCTGCCTTTTTCTCACACCACGTGCTTTCTCCTTAATGACACATCCATGAGACCACTTATTCTGATAGGATTTTACCTGCTTGTCATGACTGAAGGAGAACTGGATGAGACTTAAACTTTTGTCCTTACAAATCAGTAAACAACAGAAAGTAGTCTGTTATCTCTGGTTATGGTATTACAATAGAGATTGCAGAGGAATATTACTATTTCTTTTAATCACTATCTATGTATCTATCATATGTATCATATATATTATGAATATACATCTAGTGTGAAACACCTGTATTTCTTATGAACATGTGTGGTTCACAATAGGTGTCAAAAACAACTTTGAAAGATGGAAGGAAGTGAATTGGATGTGTCACTTTGTCACTTATGGCATGGGCCTTAGACTCTTGACATCATAGTGGCCTATAACCATGACTACTACGGAATCCTCACACTTCAGTGGTTGGTCTACCTACTGCTGTAGCCAACTTTGGCGTTTATTGCCAGGAAAAGAAAAGATAATTTCACACAATTGAAAGATTTTCCATTTTTCAGGCTCAATCTGAAGGTATTGTCAAATAGCAAGCTAACCTGAATTTTATGAGAGACTAATGCATCAGAGAGTTCTCTGTCTTGATTTCTCTAAATCATGTCGGAAAACTCTTAACATAGTAGCTGCTTCATGAAAAACTACTCATGTTAGCAATATTTAGTACTATTCCCCCAGAGAAACAAAGTAATCATGTCCGAAATGGAATGCTTTGAGCTATACAGGAGAATGGTGTCATTAAATCTTCAAAATAATCTTTACACA
Source organism: Acomys russatus (assembly GCF_903995435.1). Classification (NCBI taxonomy): domain Eukaryota; kingdom Metazoa; phylum Chordata; class Mammalia; order Rodentia; family Muridae; genus Acomys; species Acomys russatus. The sequence goes on from NW_026131949.1 coordinate 59,263, forward strand.
ATTATATGACAGATTTTGTTCTGTTCTACCCTATGTGTTACCATGGACCACAAAAGTTTTGTTGAAATTTTTTTAGATTCATAGAAGTTCTGATACTCTGCTTTTCCAAACAAAAAAAATCTTATTTTCAAAAAGTATAGTTTCTTTGGCCCTTATTCTCAAAATTTTAACCTATTCATTTAACAGAAATGACTTTCCAAACAATGCCATCTTACTTCTATTTCCTTAACCAGTAAATTGCAGAGGTACTATTTTACACATATTGATGCATCATTGCTTGATGTATGTGATGAGACCCATTGATTTACTTATCTCTTTGACTATCTTTTTTCACAGATTTTCATGTAAGATGTTTTTCCCAGTATATACTCCTTTCTAAATCTGTAACACATGTTTTAGGAAGAGTAACAGTTACATAAAAAGCAACAACATTCTTAAATTTAAATTCTATGATGCGGACATAGTAAAGAACAGACCAGCAAATAGTAGGTGCTCCATTTTTATTTAGGGAAGAATTTTGTTATGGACCAGAGACCTAAAATGTTTCAGAAACATTCTGGTAAGAGTTCAACGCACATAGAACAATCGACGTTGATATTATCACAGCGTAGGGCCAGTTAAGACGGAATGGAGAATATCAGAGA